>NW_026898160.1:0-45594 GCF_033153095.1 Gastrolobium bilobum
ATATCATCAAAATCAATTATAGCATATAATAAGGATTAAAGATGGATAAGGCATATAACAAACATATCATATATCCAAAGATTACCCATGTCTTGTATCAAGTTTTGATTCTTTGCAAATCTTAGGCTTATCTAAGAGGTTCTTCAATTTGCCAATTTCTTCAATGTAATCTTCATCTTTTCATTCATTTCCATTTTCTTTCAAATACCTACAACATCATCTTTCACACTTGCCTTTCTCGACATATTAGCAAGATCAAGCATTTATCAAATAGTGCAAGTATGAATAATAGGCATTATATGAAAGATAACTCATTCATGATTGCTAATAGGCATTATTTGTGAAAAATACATTGAAATAGGCTTGCTGTCCTATTTTGATAGAATTGAATATAAGAGTAAAATAGTGGACTACTCAAGTACATAGGCATGTAGTGCATAAAGTAAGCATTCTATCCACATATAGAACATTTATATTGAACATGTACAACAAAAGATATGTAAAAAAATAGTCTATGCATGTTATATTAAACACCAAACAACAACTAGACATCATGTGCAAAATGATTTATCAAATAAAATAGTCCATGGCACATGATGCATACATGCTCACTAAGTTTTCTTAGGAACATATATCATGTTCTTAACCTTGGGGCTAAAGAACATGCTAGATGTGTTAGGTTAAGGTCCATAAGATGTTGAATCAATGTTGCTCACATTTATAGTCCTCTTAGGAACCCACGTAAGATTAGTTCCTTTTAGGCCATACTTCTTAATATAGCATTGATATACAAGATGACCACTCATGCAACAATATGTACATTTCTTAAATGGTAGTTTAGACATGAACCTAGGAGGATATTGGTTTGTCTTTCTTGGTTGAGCAAAGGGAGGTTTGTGAAAACCAAGTCCATGTTTTGTAGTCTCAACCCTTTGTCTACCAAGGAGGACATTCAAGTTGTCTCTCCCACTAGTCATTCTATCAACCATTACCTTCAAACTATCCACTTCATTAGATAATTCAACACATTTAGTACATGAAATAGTGGAAGGGGGGTTCACATCATCACATGATCCAACAAGCCAATTCATGAAAAGATTTTCATTTTTAATATCCTCATTTTCTTTCATTAGATCATTTACAATGGTGGTCAAACTATCAACTTTGTCTTGCAAGAAATTTTTCTCATTTTTAATTTTCTTAACCTTAGAGGTTAATTTTTCATTTTCAACTTGCAAACACTTATAAGCATACAACAAGTCATCATATGGTGGACCAACCATAGAAGAAGTATCACAAGAGGAACTAGAACTACACATTGAATTAGAATCACATACTGAATCGGAATCCCATATAGAACTAGAAGAGTGGCTAGAATGTACCTCAATTTGATATTTTTCAATTTGTGTCATTAAGCAAAGGTTAGCTTGTTCACTTGATGAGGAGCTTGTGGTACTTGAAGTGTCATCCGAAAATGCCATGTAAGCTCTCTTCTTTTTGCTCTTACCTTTCTTGAACTTGCCATTTTCATATTTATTCTTTTTGTTTGGGAAGTCCTTTTGGAAGTGACCTTCCTTTCCACACTCAAAACAAGCATTGTTTGAGTTGCTTTCTTTTCTACTTGGGTTGTTGGCCCTTCTTCTCCTTCTGTTAAATTTCTTGTTGAAGAACTTGGTAAATGACTTGTTAAACTTTTTCACGAACATTGTCATTTCATCATCTTCACCAGTGCTTGATTCACTTGAAGAAGTATCGGTACTTTTCTTACTTTGCTTGGATTGGGAAGAAGAAACATTTAGAGCTATACTCTTAGAACTTTTCTTGTTAAGCTCACGCTTAGCCCTTCTGTTTAACTCCAACTCGTATTCCTGAAGCTTTCCAAATAAAGTAGCAATGGACATTGTGGAGAGATCTTTAGCTTCATAGATTGCTGAAGCCTTTGCATCCCATTCCTTAGTAAGACATCTCAGAATTTTGTTAACTAACAGTTCATCATCATGAAAAATATTTAGAGCATTCATTGATGTAACTATATGCATAAAACTTTTTTGCATGTCAAATATAGACTCACCCTCATACATCTCAAAGAGCTCAAACTCTCTAGATAATACATTTTGTTTAGAACGCTTTACTTCACTAGTACCTTCATGGGTTGTTTCTAAAATAAGCCACATCTCACGTGCGGTCTTACATGAAGATACTCGGTAGTATTCATCCTTACTAAGTACATTAACTATTAAGTTCTTTGCTTTTGAGTTGTATTGGGCACTCTCTAATTCTGCTCTAGCAAACTCTGTGTATTTTATAAGCACACTGTTACCATTATCATCTAGTCTAGTTGGAGGCTGATATCCTTCCTCTACACTATACCAAATTTTAAGATCTACCGACTCAAGGAAAATCTGCATCCTTGTTTTTCAGTAGGGATAATCAATCCCATTGAAAAACAGAGGGCGATAGGTGGAACCACCCTCAAGAGGAATATCCTGATGGAAAGAAGCCATAGAATCTTTAACTCTTTGGAAATGGCCAATTACTCAGAGCACGAAGCTCTGATACCACTTGTTGGGCAAGTGGTTTCTTACACAGGACGCTTCCGGAACACCTAGAGGGGGGTGAATAGGTGTTCTAAACTTTTTCAAAAAACTTTTTCTTCAGTCCCTATATGCCCAAAATAATTTTTCACAATGCTAAGAACAATGTAGTAACAGAATGCGTACCATAGCAATTTATAGAGTATAAACGCAGCAATGTAATTTTCTTAAACAAACCAGAAAAATATTAATTTCCAAAGACGAGAAATCAGTTTAAGTGCTACAGCAATTATAATAGAATCAGTGTAACCTTAAGTCTCTAAACAGAATATTCAGAAATTAAATCAGAGAGACAAGATACACACGATATATCCTGGTTCACACCCACTAAGCCTAAGTAGGGTGCTACGTCCAGACTGAAGTAGCTGCAGATATTTTATTTATCACAAGTGAACCTGTTTTAAAAACACGTGTCACACAAGCAATCAAACAAGATATCAAAAATCTTCCTAGTGCCTACACTGCTCCAAGCTCTGAGAATACTCTCAAGCCGAACCTACGGAGTTCACCAACTCCTCTCACAAGACCTCCACTCTCCCTAGTGGATTCTTGAGGCTCCAGGCCTTGAGACACACTCTCAAGCCAAGCACAAGGTTGCCAACCCACACGGTTGCACCCACACACCTAGGACAAATTTACAACACACAACTACTCCACTTTAACAACCAATACAGAATTTTTTAGAACTGTAACAAGTGAAATAATCCAAAAATACAGTGTCCTATCACACCAAATATATCACGGTAATATCAAACTAAGCTCCAAAAATTTATGCCATATGCAGAAAATTAAACCAATGACATATGTATCAAAATCTCTAAAATTAATGCACCAAGGAGCTTACATATTACACAATTATTTTTCTAAACAAAGGACAGCAAGAAATCTGATTTAAAAGAAAATATCACAATTATAACCAGAAAAATCAGATTTGAAATTTATCTCAAAATTTCACATAAAATTCAGAATTAGTTCTAGATAAATCTTTTAATAATAAACCAAAAGAAATCTGAATTTTAATCACAATATACTTCAATTAAAACAGACAATTCAAATTTAATATTCCACCAAGGAGTTTACTGTTCTTTTTCTTTTGTTGTGCCTTCAAATCGATTATCCGAGAGAAAATGAGTTTCGCTTCTGTGTGCAGGTCGAAGAAGAGGTTCTGTGAATGAGCGTTGTTTTTTTCGTATGTGAGAGTGAACTTTTACTTTCTTTTTCATTGAGCTTCTTTTTTTGATTTGTAAAAGTAACATCTCTTATTTGCTTATTATTTTCGTTATATACTACTTTTTGGTTTGAAAGTCACGTGAATGCATATAATGACTAATAGCTTTACCTAATAGCTTTCCTTCTTTCTTTCATTACTTTATCCAATTAATAGTTTGACAAGTCAAAGTATCTAACCAAAAATTGGCTTACGATGACAATTAGAAGGCATATACATATTGCATTCATTTCACATATATATATATATATATATATATATATATATATATATATATAAAGAAACGAAACAAAATCTACGCACAACGTTCTTTGTTGCGTTGATTGTTATATTTATATATATATATATAATATAACTTTTACTTTTTAGTTTTTATTAAAACATATTTTTAATATACTTTTCTCTTTTTTTTTATTAAAACAGATATTTAAAATGAAATTAAATGCATGAAATGCAATGATACGTATTGGAGCTTAGGTAGATATTATATGATATAATATTGTGTGTAACAAAATATCTAAAAATACCTAACCACTTGTATCTTCAAACTCCATATTCAATTTGAGACTTTTTGTAAACCCTTTGTCATCATCAAAATATGTATTCCATTATGCTTAAGAGGTCTTCAGACACCATCTCGCCAAGCTTCCAAGCATCTCGGCAATAGCTCCTCAACCTTTCCTTTTCTTCATCAACATCCTCTACCTTTAACCGTGTGTGGTTAGGCCCAGCCCAATCAGAGTTAGACCAATCATTGACGCCATTTGTGGGAGCGATAAATTTTGAATCTCACTCTCTATAAATTAAAAACATGGTTAATACTAAGAGCAAGATGTCCAAATTTCAATGCTTCCAGAGGTAAGAAGAAGGGAGGGCATGCATCTCGACAGAGATTTGCCACATCCATAGCTCTAATTTCACCCCAGCGAGAACCACCAACCAATCAACAAATCTTGAAGCTCCTTAGAAAACAAGCTCAAAAAATTGAGGAACAATAAAAAGAGTTGCAAGAATTGTAAAAATCACAGGTTGAGAAAGAAAAACAACCTGATATGAATAAAAAAATCCTATGAAAGCGAGCATGGGCCAGAACATTCTCATAAAAACCCTGGTCCATCAAAAAAGATTAAAAAATAAATTGAAGTCACAATAACCATGAGAATTCTCATCAAAATGAAAATTCAAGAGCAGTTTCCAAGGTAGCTCTTCCTTTCACCACCCAGATTATAGACCTGCCCATCCCAAGGGATATAAAAATTACCACAAAAAATACAACGGCAAAGGCGACCATCAAGATCATTTGGAGCAGTTCTAGACAAACATGATGGCTCAGGATGTTCCTGACGGTGTTGCTTGTTGTCTTTTACCAACAGCGTTGAAAGAAATTGCTCTTATATAGTATTCAACTTTACCATACAACTCAATCAACAACTGGGAAGATCTCGCCAATCAGTTCTTGGTGAGATTTGTAACTAGCAAAGCTCAATATAAATCCATGCATGCATTTAAAGCGGTGAAGCAAGGTATTAATGAAACCTTGCGACATTCTTTGATGAAGTATTGCTGGTAAGAGATCTTGATCCACAAGTCTCTTTACATCTTATCATTGATTCTCTTCAAGAAGGACCGTTTTCTACATCTTTGTCCAAACAAAGGCCAAAGACCTTAGAAGAATTACGAGCGAGATTTGAGAAGTTCATCAATCTTGAGGATTATAAACGATCACACGATAGCCAGAACGAAAAACTTGCTATCAGTGAATTCAAGAAAGATTTCTAAAAGGACTTTCAAAGGAGATTTAAGGAGAAGAAAAAATGGGAGAAATTTGAAAACTACACACCTTTTAATACTTCTCGATCTCGCATTCTCAGGGAGGTCTTTCACACTATTTCTGTTAATGTTGCAAAGCCCCCTCCACTCAAGATAAATGATAAGCGTGATGAAACAAAATTCCGTGAATTTCATGATGATGAAGGTCACGCAACTGAAGAATGTTTCGACCTCAAAAATACCCTTGAAGCTCTAATTAGACAAGGTAAACTCAAAGAGTTTATCGCTACTTGCAAACAAGACAAAGTTCAAAGGAAGCATGATAGAAGTCCAGATCATGATTGGAACCCTCCTAGAAGAACTTATCAGGATATGAGGAACTATAGACAAATTAATAATCGTCGAGATGATACACCCACCAATTATGGGCATTATGATGGACCAAGGGAAAGGTCCCCACAGGAAAGAAGACATAATGAACAACCAGCAGTGCGAGAGCGTAACCAACATTGATGGAATGAACAACCGATCATACAAGTAATATAGTGAAAAAGAGTGGGGTTGTCGTTCCCATGAGTATTGATGTACCAAGCACTAACTTATCTAAGCGACCAAAGCTGGATCAATCTTTAAGGTTTCTTGAGATATTTCAAATTATAAAAATTGAATTTAAAAATTAACAATTAAAAAGAAAGAACAAGAATAGATTGAAACTGTAACAGCCTGTTGTACACCGGTATTGTTAACATTAATTATGGTATTGAGCGCAGTTACAATCACAGCAATTCATTTATAAAAATGCGAGTAAACTTTTTACGTTTATTACGCGAACCTTTAAAACAATAAAAGCGTAATAATTAAAAGTTGTGACCGTAACTGTAAAATCTTGCGGAATACTTATTTAGACTCCTTTTATAACTTATTTTACTTACTATAAGTCACGAAAGGGTTCCCATAAAACCACTTAGCATAATTTTCACTTTTACGTTTTCTACTCTTCCGAACATGGTTCGGTCTTTAATTTTCTGTGGATAAACCGCATTCTACAAGCCTCCCATCTTTTTATATGTTATTCTACACTCAATTACCTTTCTAGGAAGCTATCACACGAGTTATTTAGAGCTTGTTTGCTCCGAATATCGCCGTTTGAAGTTGGACAAGCAAAACAGCTTCAAACATCCTTCACTCCACGAATTACTGCAGAAAATCAACTCAACCAATTGCTCTTAAATTTTTATAAAAAAAATAGACACCTCAAGATTCAATTTGATATATCATTCACTTAATTTGACTAAGAAACGAAGTGGAAATTAACTTCCCAAAACCGGTCCAGAACTGCCACAAGTGCAGTGAGCAAATGGGCAGTCTGCACTCTTTTCCTTCTATAGGCCGACTTTCAACCCAAAATTCTATCAAATTTTACCACAAGATAAAGGACATCTCAAGATTCAAAATGGCGTATGCAACGTCTCTATCGAACCTCTGTTGAGGGAGATATGCTCTCCCGAAATTTTCCTAAATTATGCCAATTTCTAAAAATTTCGCCAGAGTTTCCTTTGTTTTTACTAAAAATGCCCAAGTTTGCTAATGTATTCTAGGACCTCACATGTACCTAATAATCATTGGGTGGCACACACAAGGAAAAACAATGCCTTGGGGAAATTACAACCCATGACAATTTATTTTACTTATATAATATGTAACACCCCGTATATATCCGATAATGTTATCATACTATCGTATTAAGCAGTGATTAATTAAAAATGCGGAATATCTTTTTCTTTTCAATTATGATGTCATTATCATTACCAACTTGCTTATTAATCAATTAATAAAACATCGTATGTATGTAATTGCAATAAAACAGCTAACTGAAATACCTCATAACATAGATAATCAAAGTGTGGCTCTAGTCACGGAACTACCACAACGTAAACCAGACCATCTAACAGTTTATACAACTTCAATCTAAAGTACTAACATAAGGTGTCATGGACAATCCTCATGCTCACTCAAATAAGGCAACAAGTCCAACACCAGTCTCAACAACAACATAAAAAGAAATAGCGGAAAACATAAACAGCATCTATATCCAGTCATGGTAGCAATACAACATAATATCATCAACTAAGCTCTGGCCTCCTGCCACCAGAGGCATCAGTCACCAAACTACCGGAACCTGAAATAAGCATTCCCCAAACGTGGGGTGAGATCTCTAAACAAGAAATCTCAGTAAGGCAAAGGGTCCTCAAGGATCTTCCACCCCAAGCTCACTTACATGTGCAATATAAGTTTAACAGCAGTTCATCAATATTATTTTCTAAAACAGTGCAATGCAGCAGATAATCATGTCATGTGTGTCATTACTATTCTACTGGCCAGAGAAATATAGGATTTACATACGCCAAATACCCACACTAGTGCAAGGCGCTACTTGCATCCACCCCGGATCACCGTCTTGTATGACGCTACATACTCAGGCTTACCGTCAAGATGGAACAACACATGCATATTAAAAGCCATTACACATAAAGCTCAACAGCATTTCAAATATTCAAAGCATGTAACACAGCATGCATAAAACCACACCCCCATGGGAAATGGTGGAACCATAACATGGCTAAACCGAGGACACGAAAACTTACCTTGCAAGCTAACACCCAAAACCAAGAGTCCACAGCTCAAAGTCCAAACACAACAGATTCACAATCTATTATGGACCAATACTATATCAATAATAATGCACCACAAGCATATAACTTAAAGACAACGCCTTTTCTTTACGTTTTACGTCTTAAGGCTCCATACCAAGCCATAAGCCCTTAATCACTTGATTCTGACTTATTTCATTAATTACAGAAGTTCAACTTCATCAATCTAGGGTCCACAACCCCCCAATAGCCTACTGTACACACAGCACAGCAACTGTTCTACGAAATCCCAGAATATCCGGATATTCCTCGGCACCATATCTGGATATGCAATATCCGGATATTTCACTGTACATATCCAGAAATACAATATCCGGATATCCAGATTCCCATATCCGGATATCCAATATCCGGATATCCAATATCCGGATATCCAGATTCCCATATCCGGATATCCAAATCCCATATCCGGATATCACATATCTGGATACTTCTCGGGCACATATCTGGATATTTCACGACAGAATGCAGAAACTGCATTTCGTGAGGATATCCTTCCAAGGTTGGGTTTTTATCGATTTTAAACACTTAAACATGCATTTCTATGTGTGTTTGACCAACCCCAACATTAAGTTATCATCTTTTAACCTTTACATGCATCAAGGTTCCATTTTTAAGCTCAAAGACTCAAGTTAAAGTGTGATGATCATACCACAAGCCTAAAGCAGAGGATGAAGATGCTCTTGGAGCTCAACACAGCCCCTCAAGTCTGACTCAAAGATGTGCACGAAAATAGCATCACAAAGGTTGGTTCTTTAACACAAAAGATCACCACTTGGACCTCCAAAAACAAAAACCAAGCCTTTCACAACCCCAAACCACCAAGTCAGAACCAAATCTCCCTCACACAGCCCCTCAAACTCTGAAAAGAAGTCTCTTTCTCACCCACAAGGATCACTCACACCAAGCCCAAGTGTTAAAATGAAGGAACAAGCACCAAAGGTTAATGCTTGCTCAAGAAATGGTGAAGAAGGCAAGGAAGGAGTGTTTTTGGGTCAGCCTCCAAGTTACTCACGCAGCAATTCAGTTTTCTAGGGCTTTGTGCCCTTAATAAGGGTATTTATAGCCACTTACCCAATTAACACACAGTATTAACTTTAATTGCTACGCTTAGCATTTTAATCCCAAACTTTGGAATCTGAAACTACATATTTTTCCAAGAATTATCATATTTTTCTTATAATTTTCTGAGCACCTTTCCTGTACGCGTTTTTCAAAGCCAGTACCGGTTTCTAGCACCAGTTCTCAATATTTGGACTTGAAACTCGTTTTACAAGTCCTACCTATTATTCTAGTAATTATCATGCACTTATTATAATTTTCAGGGATACTTTTTCGGTACGCATTTATACCGACTAGCAGAACCAGTATCTGCATTTTTCTTCCGAAAAGCGACTTTCAGCATTATTACTCACTTACTAATATTATTAAAGCCTCATAATAATTATTTGAGTCAATTATGGAATCATTTCCTGTTTTCTCATAATTTATTAATTAAATTCCTTAATTAACAGTGCGAGTTCTTACATTCACCCCACATTTTTAGGATTTTGACCTCAAAATCAGAAACATACCTGGTCGAAACTCGGGGTATTGCCGGAGAAGCTCGTCCTCACGCTCCCAAGTACACTGCTCAGGAGTTCTTCCGGCCCACTGCACTTTGACCATCGGAATGATCTTGCTCTTCAGCTGCTTCTCGCCGCGATCGAGAATCTTTAGTGGTCTGACGGGAGTCTTTAGGTTCTCCCGAACCTCCACATCATCTGGTTGCACCACGTGCGACGGATCTGCTATGTACCTCCGAAGCTGAGACACGTGAAACACGTCGTGGATGTTAGCCAGGTTCGGAGGCAAGGCAAGCCGGTAGGCAACAGGTCCTATTTTACCAAGAATCTGGTATGGCCCAATAAATCGCGGGCTCAGCTTCCTCACTCCGAGTGCCCGTCCAACACCGGTAACAGGTTAAAGTCTCACAAACACGTGTTCACCCTCACTGAACTCCAGTGGACGATGCTTGACATCGTAGTAGCTCTTCTGGCGATTCTGGGCCTGCTTTAGCTTTTCCCTGATCATCTGGATCTGCAGGGTGGTATCTTGGACAAAGTCCAAGCCAAACAACTCACGATCCCCAACCTCAGACCAGCAGGTAGGTGTACGACACCTCCTACCGTAGAGCGCCTCGTAGGGTGCCATGCCCAGGCTAGCATGGAAACTGTTGTTATACGAAAACTCCACCACTGAAAGGTACCTATCCCATGCTGAGCCCTGCTCCAACGTGCAAGCCCGCAACATGTCCTCCAAGGTCTGGATAGTTCGCTCAGTCTGTCCATCAGTTTGAGGGTGATAGGCTGTACTCAGTCTCAACTGCGTACCAAAAGCTCCCTGTAGCGCCTCCCAGAACCGAGATGTGAACTTCGGGTCCCTATCACTAATGATACTCTCGGGCACCCCGTGAAGCCTCACGATCTCGCGAACATACAGTTTTGCCAACTGCTCTGTAGTGAAGCTCACCTTCACTGGAAGAAAATGGGCAGACTTTGTCAATCTGTCCACAATGACCCATATCGAGTCACAGCCAACTTGAGTCTTCGGTAAACCCACAATGAAGTCCATGGAAATGCTCTCCCATTTCCACTCTGGAATCTCAAGAGGTTGAAGTTTACCAGACGGCTTCTGGTGTTCAATCTTCACCTTCTGGCAGATCAAACACTTGGACACATACACAGCTATGTCCTTCTTCATTCCTGGCCACCAGAAATTTCTCTTCAAGTCTTGGTACATCTTTGTAGCACCAGGATGAACAGTAAATTGCCCCTTATGGGCCTCCGCCATAACCTCTTCAGTCAAGAGACCTCGAGGAATCACAACACGCTTCTGAAACAACAGAAGTCCATCCTCATTCCAAGACACACCGTCTTGGTTCTTTACGTAGTCGAGACACTCTCTCTGCACTTGCGCCTCTTGGATCTTCTCCATAAGCTCATTCCTGACTCTCACAGTCTCCATCTCGAGAAGTGAACCCCCAAACAAGGTGGTCACCTTCAGATCTCGAAACTTCTCTATGAGGTCGAAGTCACCCATCGTCAAACTGGATAGACTCACAGATTTCAGACTCAAAGCATCAGCTACCACATTGGCCTTGCCAGGATGGTACTTCAACTCAAAGTCGTAGTCCTTCAGAAACTCCATCCATCTTCTCTGCCTCATGTTCAGCTCTTTCTGATCAAACAGATACTTCAAGCTCTTGTGGTCACTGAACACCGCAAACTGCATGCCAAACAGGTAGTGCCTCCAAATCTTGAAAGCAAACACAATCGCAGCCAACTCCAAATCATGAGTCGGGTAGTTCTCCTCATGAGGCTTCAACTGCCTCGATGCAAAAGCAACAGCTCTACCAGACTGCATCAACACACAGCCCAACCCCTTTCCAGAAGCATCACAGTAAAGCTCAAACTGCTCCTCAGGATCAGGAAGGATCAACACAGGTGAAGAAGTCAATCTCTCCTTCAACTCCTGAAAGCACGCCTCACACTCGTGAGTCCACACAAATGGAGTCTTCTTTCGGGTAAGGCGAGTCAAAGGGAGAACCATCGTGGAGAAACCCTTGATGAACCTCCGATAGTAACCTGCCAAACCTAAGAAGCTCCTCACCTCCGTAACTGTCTTGGGCCTCTCCCAATCCAGTACGGCCTCAATCTTGTTGGGATCCACTGCAACTCCATCTGCTGAAATCACATGCCCCAGAAACTTGACTGATTTGAGCCAAAACTCACACTTAGAAGGCTTAGCATAAAGCTTTTTCTCCTTCAGCACTTGCAAAACAATCCTCAGATGCTCCGTATGCTCTTCCTTAGCCCTGGAGTAAATCAGAATGTCATCAATGAAGACGATCACAAACTGATCCAGATACGGCTGGAAAATCCTGTTCATGTAATCCATGAACACTATCGGTGCATTGGTGAGTCCGAACGGGATCACCAAATACTCAAAGTGACCGTATCTCGAACGAAATGCGGTCTTAGGGACATCATCCGGCTTCACCCGAATCTGATGGTATCCGGACCAGAGATCAATCTTGGAATACACACAAGCACCCCTAAGCTGATCCAACAGATCATCAATCCGAGGAAGGGGATACTTTTTCTTGATTGTCACCTTGTTCAACTTCCTGTAGTCGGTGCACAATCGCATTGTCCCGTCCTTCTTCTTCACAAAGATGATCGGTGCTCCCCAAGGAGACACACTCGGCCGGATGAAAACTTTCGCCGAAAGATCCTCAATATGCTTCTTAAGCTCAGTCAACTCCGGTGGTGACATCCGATATGGAGCTAAAGAAATCGGCCCCACACCAGGCAACAAGTCAATGAGAACTCTATCTCCCGCTGTGGCGGAAACTCAGGAATCTCCTCAGGAAACACCTCAAGGAACTCCCCCACCACAGGAATGCCAGTGATATCCTCCTGTGTCCCACTCACCAAATCTCCCAACATGACATAACCAAATGCCCCTGCTCTCAAGGCCTTCCTAGCCTGCAGCAACGAAATATATGGCGAGGAACTAGCTGTGGAATCACACGGAGACATCACCACGCGCTTTGCACAACAATCAATCAGTGCACATTTTTAGACAACCAATCCATTCGCAGGATAATCTCAAGATTGGCCATCGACAATTCTATCAGATCTACTGAGAACTCACGGCCATCCCACTGAAACGCTACATCGCGATGAACAGTGGTAGAATCACAAACTCCTCCGGTGGCGGTAGTCACCCGCAATGGTGGAGAAAGCACAGACATGAGCAACTCAAGCCCCAAAGCAATCGGGGTAGCAACAAACGAATGCGTAGCCCCGGAGTCAAACAATGCATCAACAGCAATACCACCAATAGACACAGTATCTCTAACAAGGTTCGGAGCGCGGTCCGACTGCTGCCTATCCAAGGTGTACACACGCCCAACAGAAGGTGGCACTGCAGGTGCCGAAGTAGAAGTCATCGGAACCATCTGCAAAGGAACTGCCTGAACAGCTGCAGCTCTCGCCGTCAATGACGGACAGTCTCTAGAGAAGTGGCCCTCCTTGCCACACAGGAAACAAACCAACTGCCCCGAAGCACAACGTCCCACATGCTCCTTTCCGCACCCCGCACATCTCGGAGTGGAAGGAGGCCTAGCAAAACTCCCCTGCTGTGAAGCAGTCATCTTGAACTGACCAGGCTCCTGCCTAGTCGCCAACTGTTTACCTTTGCCCTTCCCAGCAAACCTTTTGTCCTTCCAGGACGTAGAAACAGGAGTGGAACCAACAGTCCCCTTGGTCTCGTCGACCTTGGCCCTCTTGGCCTTACTCGCTATGCAGACATCCTCAATGTCCTTACACTGCTGAACCAGTGTACCAAAGTCTCTCGAAGCAGCTCCAGCAATATGCTCAACAATCACCTCACTAAGTCCTCTACGGAACTTAGCAGCCAAAAACATCGGAGTAGGAGGAACCATCCTGAAGTGTGCAAACTTCACCAGCTCATTAAACTTGGCCAAGTACTCGTCAACAGACATCGAACCCTGAACCAATCTATCAAACTCCCCCTGTTTCCTCTCCTGCGCATCATAGGGAAAGTATCTGCCCAAGAAACACTCCTCGAAGAATGGCCATGTCAAAACACGACCCTACATCTCATAAGCACGAGAGGTGTTCGTACACCACTCCTGGGCATCGCCCTCCAGCATGTACGTCGAGTACATCAGCTTCTGCAGATCTGTACATTGCATTACCCGAAATATCTTGTCCAGCGACTCCAGCCATCTAGCAACAACAATAGGATCCAAAGACCCCTCAAACACAGGTGGCTTATGCTTCCTGAAAGCATTCAGCCGGCGATCTATCACATCACGATCCTCAGCAGACTCTACCAGAGTCTCCCTCGTCTCAGCGACATGAGCAGCACTGCCAATGTGACTCAGGCTCTCATCCTGAACACTAGGTGGAGGCGGCGGCGGCGGTGGCGGTGGTGGTGGTGGTGCCTGGCCTACAGCAGGACCAGCCCTCATCTCCTCCAACATGACTCTCATCATCGTCATGTTCGCCATCATGTTCGCCTCGAGGACATCCTCAGTGGTCCTCCGGTTCGCTTCACAAACCTCTTCTGCGGGGTTCGCCTCGCGAACAGCATCCATCATTGCCGCGTTGGCCAGTCTAGTGGCCTCCTGATCGGCTAACCTAGCCGCCTGCATCTCAGCCAATGCAGTCAGGATAGGATCAGGTTGATCCTCAGAAGTCTCTAGTGTTCTCCCGGACCTTACCATGACTCTTGCACAAGTTACACAAATTATGAGTTGATCAGGCCCACGCAGTATGATTACATATGCATTATCATAATAAAATTCGACGGAGTAAACACACAAGGAAGACACAACCAAACATCCTAGCTATTGCAATACATACATGCTTTTCCCTCGAACCATTGCTCTAATACCATAAATGTAACACCCCGTATATATCCGGTAATGTTATCATACTATCGTATTAAGCAGCGCTTAATTAAAAATGCGGAATATCTTTTTCTTTTCAATTATGATGTCATTATCATTACCAACTTGCTTATTAATCAATTAATAAAACATCGTCTGTATGTAATTGCAATAAAACAGCTAACTGAAATACCTCATAACATAGATAATCAAAGTGTGGCTCTAGTCACGGAACTACCACAACGTAGACCGAACCATCTAACAGTTTATACAACTCCAATCTAAAGTACTAACATAAGGTGTCATGGACAATCCCCATGCTCACTCAAATAAGGCAACAAGTCCAACACCAGTCTCAACAACAACATAAACAGAAATAGCGGAAAACATAAACAGCATCCATATCCAGTCATGGCAGCAATACAGCATAATATCATCAACTAAGCTCTGGCCTCCTGCCACCAGAGGCATCAGTCACCAAACTACCGGAACCTGAAATAAGTATTCCCCAAACGTGGGATGAGATCTCTAAACAAGAAATCTCAGTAAGGCAAGGGGTCCTCAAGGATCTTCCACCGCAAGCTCACTTACATGTGCAATATAAGTTTAAAAGCAGTTCATCAATATTATTTCTAAAACAGTGCAAAGCAGCAGATAATCATGTCATGTGTGTCATTACTATTCTACTGGCCAGAGAAATGCAGGATTTACATACGCCAAATACCCACACTAGTGCAAGGCGCTACTTGCATCCACCCCGAATCACCGTCTTGTATGACGCTACATACTCAGGCCTACCGTCAAGATGGAACAACACATGCATATTAAAAGCCATTACACATAAAGCTCAACAGCATTTCAAATATTCAAAGCATGTAACATAGCATGCATAAAACCACACCCCCATGGGACATGGTGGAACCATAACATGGCTAAACCGAGGACACGAAAGCTTACCTTGCAAGCTAACACCCAAAGCCAAGAGTCCACAGCTCAAAGTCCAAACACAGCAGATTCACAATCTGTTACGGACCAATACTATATCAATAATAATGCACCACAAGCATATAACTTAAAGACAATGCCTTTTCTTTACGTTTTACGTCTTAAGGCTCCATACCAAGCCATAAGCCCTTAATCACTTGATTCTGACTTATTTCATTAATTACAAAAGTTCAACTTCATTTATCTAGGGTCCACAACCCCCCAATAGCCTACTGTACACACAACACAGTTACTGTTCTACGAAATCCAAGAATATCCGGATATTCCTCGGGACCATATCCGGATATGCAATATCCAGATATTTCACTGTACATATCCGGATATCCAATATCCGGATATCCAAATCCCATATCCAGATATCACATATCCGGATACTTCTCGGGAACATATCCGGATATTTCACGACAGAATGCAGAAACTGCATTTCGTGAAGATATCCTTCCAAGGTTGGGTTTTTACCGATTTTAAACACTTAAACATGCATTTCTAGGTGTGTTTGACCAACCCTAACATTAAGTTATCATCTTTTAACCTTTACATGCATCAAGGTTCCATTTTTAAGCTCAAAGACTCAAGTTAAAGTGTGATGATCATACCACAAGCCTAAAGCAGAGGATGAAGATGCTCTTGGAGCTCAACACAGCCCCTCAAGTCTGACTCAAAGATGTGCACGAAAATAGCATCACAAAGGTTGGTTCTTTAACACAAAAGATCACCACTTGGACCTCCAAAAACCAAAACCAAGCCTTTCACAACCCCAAACCACTAAGTCAGAACCAAAGCTCCCTCACACAGCCCCTCAAACTCAGAAAAGAAGTCTCTTTCTCACCCACAAGGATCACTCACACCAAGCCCAAGTGTTAAAATGAAGGAACAAGCACCAAAGGTGAATGCTTGCTCAAGAAATGGTGAAGAAGACAAGGAAGGAGTGTTTTCTGGTTAGCCTCCAAGTTACTCACGCAACAATTCAGTTTTCTAGGGTTTTGTGCCCTTAATAAGGGTATTTATAGCCACTTACCCAATTAACACACAATATTAACTTTAATTGCTACGCTTAGCATTTTAATCCCAAACTTTGGAATCTGAAACTACACATTTTTCCAAGAATTATCATATTTTTCTTATAATTTTTTTAGCACCTTTCCGGTACGCGCTTTTCAAAGCAGTACTGGTTTCTAGCACCAGTTCTCAACATTTGGACTTGAAACTCGTTTTACAAGTCCTACCTATTATTCTAGTTATTATGATGCACTTATTATAATTTTCCGGGATACTTTTTCGGTACGCATTTATAGCGACTAGCAGAACCGGTATCTGCACTTTTCTTCCGAAAAGCGACTTTCAGCATTATATTCGGATATACAAAACCACATATCCCGATATCAATATCCGGATATCATATATGGATATCAATATTCAGATATTATATCCGGATATCAATATCTGGATATATCATATCCAGATATTTCGCGACAGAATGCAGCTCTGCATTTTCGCGAAGATATCACCCAAAGGTTGTTCTTTTAACGATTTCAAAAACTTAAACATGCATTTCTAGGTGTGTTTAACCTTATCCACCTTTAAGTTATTAACTTTAACTTGTTACATGCATCAAGGTCCATTCTTTCCAAGGAAAACTCAAAGACAAAGGTAGTGATGCATACCAATGGTTCAAAACAGAAAAATGAATGCTCTTGGAGCTTACTATGCAGCTCCCAAGATTCTGACTTCAATATGCACGAAAATGGCACACCAAGAAGGGTCCTTTCTCTTCAAGGATCACTCCTTGAAGCTCCAACACTCAAGGAAATGGTTCTCACAACAAGGTTCATGAACTCAGCCCCCAAACTCCTCCAAAAAAGAACCAAAACTCATAACACAAGAGCTTTTCTTCTACCCAAGTCTTAACCACACTCAACTAAGGTGTTTTGATGAAGAAACAATGGAGAAAGGTGGTCTTTGGAGGTTTTCTTTGGAGAAATGAAGGTGGCAAGGTGAGGACACCAAAGGCTCAGAAATGGAGGCACACAAGACACGTAGAGCTAATCAAATCAGCCTAGGGTTGTGTGTAACTTGTGTATTTATAGTCGGTTTAAGTTTAAACACACTGTATTAGCACTAATAGCTACGCTTAGCATTTTAATCCCAAACTTAGGATTCTGAACCTAGTCATTTTTCTAAGATTTTTCATATTTTTATATTATTTTTCGCAGCATTTTTTCGGTACGCGCTTTTACTTTGCCAATATCAGTTCTGACACCAGTTCTCATTATTTTGACTCCAAACTTGTTATAAAAGTCTTATATATTATTCTAGTAATATATACATACTTTTCATAATTTTTCGAAATACTTCATCGGTACACATATATACCGTGAGGCAGAATCGGTATCTGCACTTTTCGTCAGAAAAGCGGCTTTCAACATTATTAATCACTTACCATAATTATTTAATCCTTCTCATAATTATTAGAGTTAATTATGGATTTATCTCATTAATCTCATAATTAATTAATTAAATTCCTAATTTAACAGTGCAGGTTCTTACATTCACCCCACCTTTTTAGAATTTTGTCCACAAAATTAGAACATACCTGTCCCGAAACTCGGGGTATTTCCAGAGAAGCTTGTCCTCTCTCTCCGAAGTACACTCCTCAGGAGTTCTTCCTGTCCATTGCACTTTGACCATCGGGATGATCTTGCTCCTCAGATTCTCCTCGCCGCGATCGAGAATCTTGAGTGGTCCGACATGAGTTTTCAAGTTCTCCCGAACTTCCACATTATCTGGTTGCATCACGTGCGAAGGATCTACTATGTACTTTCAAAGCTGAGACACGTGAAACACGTCGTGGATGTTGGATAAGTTCGAAGGCAAGGCAAGCCGGTAGGCAACAGGTCCTACTCTACCAAGGATCTGGTGTGGCCCAATGAATCGCGGGCTAAGCTTCCTCACTCTGAGGGCCCAACCAACACCGATAACCGCAGCTAGGGAACTCCAAATGAGACATGTGATACCTTGTTAGAAAGGTAATTGAGTCTAGATTAACATATTAAAGGAGGAGAATTTTATAACAAGTAATTTGCGCTCAGTGACTAGAAAACATAAGCATGTACAGTTACGGGGAAAACCATAAAAATGATATTTAAGCCAAATGGGCTTATGGGAATCCTTAGTAACTTATAATAATCATAAATATAGCTTGGATGAGTTGAAAATAATCTAAGTTACCTAAGTGAGCCTTGCATGTAATTAATTGAAGATTTAGGTAGCTTGTAATAATGCACTAAAATACGTAATTATGTAATAATTGGTCTAGACTTGTAATGGGCATATTATTGGCATATGAGTATGTAAAGTGGAATCATTAAATTATTAAGTCGTGGATATGACATGATTAATTAATATGTAATTAATGATGTGAATGGTTCCTACTCTAGGTGTGCCTAGAGAACCGTGCACTTGAGGATTTTGTTGGAGCATACGTATACTATTGAAGTGTGGGCTTGTGCTAAGCTCCCTGAGGTAAGCTCCTAGTTCTAGTTGACTCCTCTCTCTTGTGGCCCCACCATGATGGTGGGCATTATGGTTGTATTGTATGAAAGTATATGGCATGATGTATATGTGCATTCATTCACATTCATATAGATGTTATATGATCTTGATGTTATGATGATGCACTGATGATATATGTTATGAGGATCCTGGACAGTGATCATGGTATGTAGGCTGCCTATGACTTGACTTTGGGAGCTATTATATACTGAGGTTGTGTTGACTGTCTATGGCTTGACCCTGGAAGTCACACATGTGTAACCGTCTTTGGCTTTGACCCTGGGGTTACACAAGGATGATATGATGATGCTATGTTTATGCTGTATGTCTGTATTATATGCTTTATATCTGACTTGTCATGCTAGAAGTGAGCTCAGGGGTTAGAGGGTCCTCTATGAACCTTGAGCTTACTGAGATGTTGTTATCTCACCCCGTTTGAGGACATCATTTCAGGTACCCAGAGTAGTGGTGATGCTTCTAGAGGCAAGGCCCCCGCATTGGAGTAGTTGATGATGCAGCTGATGATTTTATATTATGTTTAGACTTGATGTTGGCATGTAGACTTGTTAATATGCTGAATTATTTTATGGAGATTATTGTATGTATTTATTTAGGCTCATGATTGTATCCTTAGAGCCATGGATTATTTACTGATGCTTTTATACTTTGAATTAATATAGGCTTGATGCATGTATTCAGTTAATTTGGGCATGGAGCCTTATTGATTGTATTGACCCATTGAGGGGATTGCAGTCCGTGTGGGACTTGCAAGCTATCTGTTTAGATTATTGTATCAATCAGGTTAACTGTATATGTGGGACCATGTTCCCAGTTATCCGAAATACAACTGTTATGTTGTCTGTGAGACTCTGTTAGGAATGACACTTGATGTCATATCCGGATGGTCAATGGTCACTAATACTGGCTAATGGAATTAATGAGTAGATGTATGTTTTAGATTTACGTTTTCGCAGTATCTCACGTGAACGTTTTTAGAAATGTTTTAATAAAATAATTTGGAAAAAGTTTGCTCGTATTTGCTTTTAGAAGTGTATCCTAGAAAAACTCCCTCATCACTACGAGCATCAAATTTACCTAAGTTATCCCTACCATTGTTGTGTACAAAACACTTAAAACCAAATGTCCTTATATGCATGTGAGTGAAGGCTTCATTCCTTTGAGTAGCTCATAAGGAGTCTTTTTCAACAATGGTATGATCATAGCTTTGTTGATGATGTAGCATGCTGCATTCAAAGCTTCAGCACGGAAGTTTCTTGGAAGTCCACTCGCAATCCACATGGCCCTTGTCATCTCTTCTAATGTCCTATTCTTTCTCTCCACCACTCCATTCTGTTGCGGAGTCCTAGGAGCTGAAAAATTAGAGTTAATATCATGTTTCCTGCAAAAATCAATAAACTTCTGATTAGCAAACTCTCCACCATTATCAGACCTAATTGATACAAGTTGATGATCAAACAGTTTTTGATTTTTCTTGACAAGGAATAAAAAGTACGCAGTTCTTCTTTGTGGGAAAAATGTTTATTCTTTTAAAAGACACAACTTGTGTCATTTCACTCTCACAAAGAGGTAGGACCCACACTTTTTTTTTGTAACTCTCTCTCCTCCTTTATCTATCTCTTTTTTTCTCTTAAAATGACATAATTTTACGTCCTTTAAAATGACACACATTTTTTTCCTTTTTTTTATAGGTACTCTTTGTAAGAATGACAAATTTTAACCATTTGGTGGCCTTGTGAGTGCTTCACTAGTAAGATACGGAGACAGCTATAGTGAACAACGGCTAAATATGTTCATCATTTTATGTTGCCAAATTAAACTAAGGAATCTAGTAACGTTTTACCACTTGATGCATGTATGCCGATATGAGATCTGATTAGCTTGAAATTAATAGATGACAAAAAAGTTGCTTATCTACGGAACAGTGAATTTTTTTTTGGTCATGTCAACCCAATGGTGTTGCTTTCAATTTTAATGAAAATCAGGTTAATTCTATATCAAAAAGCATTTTGTCACTGTTAGAGTCAAGAAAACATTTAAAAGTTCTCTATTTCATTATAAACGTTTACCAAACAAATTCAATCGATTTCACCTTACACAACTACCATTTTAGTTACAATTGTAAAATCATGACTATAACAAGAATTGTGTAAATAACTAGTTAGCTCAAAATAGCTGAGGTCCTTAAACTCACACGAAGCTACTTGTTCGTAAGCATGACTGAAGGAATTGCTGAATTGCAAAGCGAAAACAGCATCAACCAAGAAAAATAGTGAATCAACATCTCCATGAAATACGTGCATCAGCATGTAAGGAGTTGTTTTAGATTAACTAATGATTTTAAATTCGAGTCTTGAATATGCAGTTGTATTAAAAACTTGGTAGAAATAGACTTACGGTCCTTGTGATCCTCCTCGGCTTGACTGGATTAATCAATTAATTGATGAACCGTGAAAAAATAAGAAATAAAAAATAAAAAAGCAGTGTTACTCGGATGTCAGAGCAACTTAACTATATTAACTTCTAGCACTCTTCACTAGGTGAATCTTATAACTCTCCATTCAAATTGGACAATCAGATAACAACCACACACCTTGATTGCCAGGGTACAGGGAAGGTCACTCCCTCTCCATTCTATTTAATATCTCAACCTTATAAACACAGACAAGTTAATAAGCCATAAACCCCTACTTAATTCCATTCACCCTTCTTCCCTTTCAACACAAACACCCTTCTTCAAAAACCTTAGCTTTCTCCTTCCCATCATGTAAAATGGCCAAGATTCCATTTGAAAATATGGGTTGCATTCTAACAATCTATCTTCTTTTCGGCATAATGTTCTCAACAAATGCTCAATTTGTTGAGAAGACTTATCTCATTCAAATGGATAAGTCAGCAATGCCAAAAACCTTCTCCAATCACCTTGAATGGTATTCTTCAAAAGTGAAATCAGCACTGTCCACATCTCTAGAAGCTGATATGGACAATGAAGAAAGAATAATTTACACTTACCAGAATGCTTTTCATGGAGTTGCAGCCAAATTGAGTGGAGAAGAAGTTGAGAAGCTAGAGGCTGAAGAAGGTGTTGTGGCCATATTCCCTGATACAAAGTATGAGCTACACACAACAAGAAGTCCCAAGTTCCTTGGGCTTGAAACAGCACAAAGCACTAACATCTGGTCAGAAAAACTAGCTGACTATGATGTTATAGTGGGAGTGTTAGACACTGGAATTTGGCCAGAGAGTGAAAGCTTCAATGATACTGGCATGAAACCAGTACCTGCTCACTGGAAAGGTGCCTGTGAGATAGGACCAGGCTTCAGAAAACATCACTGCAATAAAAAGATTGTGGGGGCAAGAGTGTTCTACCATGGATATGAAGCAGCAACTGGTAAAATTAATGAGCAAAAAGAGTATAAATCACCAAGAGATCAAGTTGGTCATGGCACTCACACTGCAGCTACAGTTGCTGGCTCTCCTGTGCTTGGGGCTAACCTTCTAGGCTATGCTTATGGCACAGCAAGAGGAATGGCACCAAGAGCAAGAGTTGCAGCTTACAAAGTCTGTTGGATTGGTGGGTGCTTCAGCTCAGATATTCTGTCAGCTATTGATAAAGCTGTAGCTGATGGAGTGAATGTTTTATCCATCTCTTTAGGTGGTGGAGTCTCCTCTTATTACCATGATAGTTTATCTGTAGCTGCATTTGGAGCAATGGAGAGGGGTGTTTTTGTTTCATGTTCTGCTGGAAATGCTGGACCTGACCCTGTTAGCATCACCAATGTGTCACCTTGGATCACAACAGTGGGAGCCAGCACAATGGATAGAGATTTTCCTGCAGATGTTAAGCTTGGGAATGGACAAAATGTTACTGGAGTTTCACTCTATAAAGGGCAAGGTATGCCATCAATTAAGAAACAATACCCTTTGGTATACTTGGGCAGTAACTCAAGCAGCCTTGATCCAAGATCTCTGTGCTTGGAAGGGACTTTGAATCCTCAAGTGGTTTCAGGAAAGATTGTAATTTGTGACAGAGGCCTTAGTCCTAGAGTGCAAAAGGGTCATGCGGTGAAAAGTGCAGGAGGGGTGGGAATGATTCTTACAAATACTGCAGCTAATGGAGAAGAGTTGGTTGCAGATTGTCACCTTCTTCCAGCAGTTGCAATAGGAGAGAAAGAAGGGAAGGAGCTCAAACATTTTGTCTTAACAAATAAAAATGCCACTGCAACTCTAGATTTTCTTGGAACAAGGTTGGGGATTAGACCATCTCCTGTTGTAGCAGCATTTTCATCAAGAGGGCCTAATTTTCTCACCCTTGAAATTCTGAAGCCTGATTTAGTAGCTCCTGGGGTGAACATTCTTGCTGCGTGGAGTGAAGTCATTGGTCCATCAAGTTTGCCAACAGACCAAAGGAGAGTGAAGTTCAATATACTCTCTGGAACTTCAATGTCATGCCCACATGTGAGTGGGATAGCAGCATTGCTCAAGGCTAAGCACCCAGAATGGAGTCCAGCAGCTATAAAATCTGCCTTGATGACAACAGCTCATGTTTATGACAACACCATGAACCCTCTAAGAGATGCCTCAACTGCTGAACCTTCAAGTCCTTATGATCATGGTGCTGGACACATTAACCCCATTAGTGCTCTTGACCCAGGTTTAGTCTATGACATTGAGCCACAGGATTACTTTGAATTCTTATGCACACAGAAGCTAACTCCAACTCAGCTTGGAGTTTTTGCCAAATACTCAAACAGATCTTGTAAACACTCTCTTGCCAATCCAGGGGACTTGAACTACCCAGCAATATCATTAGTGTTTCCTGAGAAAACTTCCATTTCAGTTTTAACAGTTCATAGAACTGTCACCAATGTTGGCCCTCCTGTTTCTAAATACCATGTTGTGGTGTCACCATTCAAAGGTGCTTCTGTTAAAGTTGAGCCAGAAACCTTGAATTATACCAGAAAAAACCAGAAGCTATCTTACAAGGTTACCTTCACAACAAAGTCTCGGCAAAAAACACCTGAATTTGGAGCTCTGGTATGGAAGGATGGTGTGCACAGTGCGAGAAGCCCCATTGTGATAACATGGCTGCAACCAATATGAATTTCACCGGGTCTACTTACAAGTTCAGTAGTATGTCTTTATTGCAATAGACAAATCTTCTGTACTAGGAAAGCTATTATTATATGTATTCAATAATGATCTAGCATGCCTCATTCTCCACCTTAGAACTCCAGCAACATCATCCACATAGAATTCATATGCAGTTTCAAAGTTGCAGAATGCTTAAAATGTCCAACAAATGTGAGTTACTGCTTTAGTCTCAAATATTGTGGTTACATTAGCTCTTTTTTGTTTCACTACTGTTATATATTAAATTCTCAATCATTTATGATACTCTTATATAGTATCAGAGGGATCTGTATGCTATAATGTTGAAAAAAATATCACATGGTCATACGGGAAATCATAATCATACAAAGGTAAATTAATTGTGATAAAAGGAGAGAAAAAAAATATTAAAATAAGTAATTACAAAATCATAACCGTTGATTCATTTTTGTATGGTTGTGATCTTTCCACGTGAACATGTTATAACTTTTTTTAACATGAGAAAATCTATTTCCTTATCAGACTATCGCTATTCATTTGCCAAAGGAATTAAACAATGGGAAGATGATGTGCGTGTTAAAGAACACAATCAACCCTAAAACTTAAAGTTGTCAAGTGAATGCCTTTTTAATTGTTTTTTATAATTCTCTAATACATCCCCTCGCACAAAAGTCTATCGAGTTTGAAAAATCGACGATATATCAAATCTGTACTTGTATTAAGAAAATCCATAATATTATACTTTTTCAAAAAGAGATCTATTTATTTTATGTTGCATAACATAATTATCTTTATGCAATAGAGACAAGATAGTGCGGTTCACTATTTTTTCTTTTTAAAAAAATAAAATAATAGACCACACTACCTTGTCTCTATTGCATAAGATAATTATCTTATACAACATAAGATAATTATTTCCCTTTAAAAAATCATTTCAACATAAAAATTAAGTAATGTTACATGGGAGGACTTATATTGACAAACTATTTTTCTTACAAACTACATTAAGTCTGATTGGTCAGACTTCAATCAAGAGTGTATGACTGGTCAGACTTAGTGTAGTTTGTAAGAAATTTTTTTTGTCAATATAACCTTGTTACATTTATGATTTCATATTATATTTCTCTAATAAAATATAAGCATTTAATTAATAGAGGGATTCACATTTACTTTCCAGCTATTTCTTTGGTTCTTCACCTATCCCTCGTGTGAATTCATTTTGAGTAACACAACAAACTCCTTGAATGTGCATGTGTCAATTACAGAATAGCTGGCCTCATGAAGAATATGTGGTCCAAAGTACTACTACTGAGATTACTAGTCATTAATATTTAGTTCAGGTTTCGATATAAGCAGTAAACAGTTCACCTGCATATGGACAGGTTCAATAAAAACCATTTTTCATTTTTTTTTTTTATATCTGGAAAGTAAGAGCATGGTTTGTGGATGGTATCCGACAACCATGACAATAATTTAATACCTACTCAGTTGAGGAACCCAGAATCCAACAAGAAGGGAAGAAAGATTTAAAAAAATAAAAATAGAATAGAATGCTTCTTCATCCAGAAAAGACGAAAAAAATGAACTACATATTTGATTTCATATCAAGATGCAAAAGGTAACAACAGATATTATTGTTTTGGGTATATAAGTGGCACTCATTGCTAAGCCAATTCATTTGAGTCATTTCCTCACAAATAAACGATCTAGCCTAATAAAAAGGCTAATATATTTAAGGGAGATCTTTAGTTTTTTAAATCTAATTTAGGGCTTATACCATATTATCATAGGATTTGTTTTTTCTACAGTAAATAATTTATCTACAAAGAGCTCAAAACGACGTCGTTTTGAGACGGAAATCAAGGTGTTTTTGTAATTATAATTTATTTCAGATTATAATAGTCTTTTTCATTATTATTTTTTTATTTTCAACCCAAAATGACGTCATTTTGAGAGCGAATGTAGATAACTTATCTACATTCACTTTAAAAACATTAAAGTCATTATCATATCACACTAGATTTAAAATATTTTACACATATTTAATTTTTTTTTAAACTAAAATATAACTCAATACAGCTGATTTACACCTCTAATTACGAGTATCTGTATATATTTTAATAAATTGATTACATATTCATCGATTTGAAATATCTTTGCATATTTTTTCAATTGTTGTTGCATTTTCAATTACCACTCTTTATTGTTAGATTTCTGTTATCAACTGCCACAATGAACTCCATGATTGGAAAGCTCAATCTTAAATAAAAAATTCTTTATAAAAGAGAGTTTCACCCCACATGTACGTATTTGGGAAATCATAATTTCCTTGTTATCATTATACACACATCACTCTTTTGGCCCTCTACCTCTCATGCACAATGATATACCATTACCTACCATCATCTCATCCATAAAACACCATTAGCCCAAAAATACAACATCAATATTTCATATCTGATATCAAAAATTTCTCATAGTTAATTTTATGGGATGTAATGGATTGAGATTTCAAAAAAAATTAATGGATTATTTTTGGACAAAAAAATTCATTAGTATTCAATTAGGATTTTAAAGGATTGAAAAAAAGTAACGTGATATTTGATTAGGATTTTAAAAGATTATTTTAGAGTTCGTCCAAATCTGTCGCTATTCAATCAGGATTTTAAATAAAGGAAAAACAATCTTGTGATATTCAAAGATCTGACGATTTTAATGGATTTTTTATTAATGTGGATTTCGTGAGACTTTTTAGTGAGAAATATATATAGGATTCACAATCTCACCGTACTCCCTAAGATTTCCTTAAATTTCTCTAGTGCAGTATCTTCTTATTCCTTTGGCTGGTTGACCCGCTCGAAACTGGATTTTGCCATGGGAGCTTCGTCAAGACTCAAAATAATAGATTTTTTAGCGATTTTCATCCCAAAATAATCAAGAAACAACAAATCAACAAGATATTAATACAATTCATCTCAAAAATAGGAGATTTTTTAGCAAATTTTGAGAGCTTTTGGGAGTTTAAAAAATGATTTTTCAAGCTATGAGTCACGATTTTTCTCGGCACAAAAGGTATGATTTTTGTATTAAAAACAGCATAAAACAATAGGAAAACAACAGGAAAACTAAAATCCTCAAACCAATTTTCGTTTTACATTAATGAAACAATATCAATTTAAAGAAAGATTGAAACTTTCATAATATGAATCCTATATATTTCATAATAACAACACATTCATGAATAAAATTCCTTCGCTATAAGAAACAATTTCAAACATTTTTTGTGTCAATAGATAACTAAAAACTTGTTTTTCAAAAGCCTCAAAGCAATTTAAGATATCAATGTATCAATTGAAAATAATTTGAGAAAATTCTAAACTTTCATGTAATAAAACCAAGAAATTCAAATTCGAAATTTTCTTAGAATATTCAATGAAAACATGCATATGATATATGGTTAGAAAACTCTCATCACGTAAAATAAAAACCCAAGGTTTTCAAGATCAATTGCAATTAATTTCACACAAAATTGTATCATGAACTTTAGGTTCTATATGCAAATTTAGAATTATTTTAATAAATAGAAAGATCGGGACTTATAATCATATATGCATAGCTTTGATACCAAATGAAGAAGATAATTTTTAACCTATTGATCAAACCCAAGAGCAGGAACGAGAAAATGCCAATGTGTGGAGGACTAATATAGCTTTAGATATGTGGAAAGTTGTTGCTTAGTGATTTTGAATGTTTGTTAAAAATTATATTATGTTTTACTGATTGAGAAAATTATATTAAATTTTACTTTTTTTATTAATATCATTGCATTTTTTTGGTTATTTTTTTGATTCACTCTTGTAATTTTGAATGTTTGTTAAAAATTCAAATGATTTTTTGAAATCATATAAATTCATATTGTCATTTCAAATCTTATAAATTCTATTAAAATCCTTTAAAATCCAATCATATGAAATCTTGATTGTAAAAAAATGTCTTTTAAAAATATCTTTAAAGTCCCTCCAATTTTAAATAGTCTTTTCAAGTCTATAAGATTTTTTTATCTCAAAGAGTCTTTCAAAATCCTAATCATTGATACACCCTATGTAGCACCGATACGACACGTGACACGTGACACGACACGCCACGACACTCCGACACGTCAATCCTAAAAAATTATGGATTTCGACACGTTGGGACACGTTTTAATATTAAATAATATTTTTAATTTATATAGTGTATATTTCATTTAATATTTAATAATTTAACAAAAAATGAAATTAAATGAATAATACCCATCAACACGTTATAAAGATGGAAGCTTTAATAAAAAAAAAGAACTGGGATGAGAGATATATAATATCAGATAGAGAGATCAAATCATATTAGAGAGAGATCATAGAGAAGGAGATACAACAAGAGCGTGATAGGAATTGACAACAATGATGCTGAGATGATCTCTTATCTACTTAAGGGGAAAAAGATAAAAAAAAATAAAATTGATATGATCAGGTGGAAGCTTATTAATATATTTAAATTTTAAAAAAAAATTAAAAAAAAATTACGAAAATGTCATTTGACCGTGTCGAAATGGTCAACGTGTCGGAAAAAGTTGACCGCGTGTCCGACACCGTGTCGGAGCGTGTCGCCGTGTCGGACACGACTCTTCCTGTTTTTACAAGTGTCCGTGCTTCCTTGGATACACCTCCTATAATATTAAAGGCTTTATTATATCTACAATAAATGTAGATAAGTTACATACATGCACTCCCAAAATGATATCGTTTTGGATTAAAAGATTTAAAAAATATATTAAGAAAGACTATTATAACTCTGAAATAAATTATAATTATAAAAATATCTTGATTCGCCTCAAAACGACGTCGTTTTGGATTCAATATAAATAATTTATCTACATTGACTGCAGAAAAATAAACCCAATATTTAATCAACGTTCTTGTTTTATGATGAAAAAGATATATGGAAGGAAAAACGTATTCCATTTAACTAAAGTATAAGTAATGAGCTCTAATCTAACTATGCATACCCATTGAATGGGTAAGAGTAATAAAGTTGTAACCTGAGATAGTATGATTGAACCCTATCCATTGCTATCATAAATGGTAGCATTGTGTAAGATAGGGTTCGCAAAATGGCCCAACCGAACTCGATCTGGCTCAAATTTATTTGCAATCTAAAAAAAAATGAATCGAGTTAGGTTGACTCAAAAAAAAAAAAAAAAATCAGTCAAAAAACTCAACTCAACCAGACCCCTAGTTGGGTTAGGGTTGGTTTGAAAAAATAGAAAAAAAAATTAGTCTTTGTCACACTCATCCAATACATGTGGTGGGGAAGTTAAGGAAATGATTTATATTTGAAATAAGATATTTACTGCAAAGGAATACCCTTGATGTAAGATATTTAGTTGTTGAGTATAATTAAATTAATAAATTACAAGACAAAAACAACAACTCAAAATACATCACAAATGGCCCAAAAATTTATTTATTTTTGCATTTTTTAATAAATAAAAAAAGAATAACTCGCGAGCTGACCCGTGGGTTGGCTCAATTTTTTTCGAACTGATTCGAGTTGTCAGCTCATTTTTACCAATCCAACCCGATTCATTTTATGCTGGTTGGCTCATTTTTGCAATCCCTAATATAAACAATTAAAATATAAAGAACACAAAAAATACTAAATAAATATTATAATATTTAATACATTTTTAAAGTTTGTTATATTTTTTAAGAGTGAAGATATTCTAACTACTTAAAACTCTCTCTAGTAACTTATACTACCTATCACATCACTATTGGATTAAAGGGAGAAAACGTTAAAAAAAATTTGAAGAGAGAGAAAATGTTAATCTAATGGTGATTAGATAGGTAGTAAATTGATAGTGAAAAATTTTGTTAATTAGAATATCCCTCCTCATTTTTTAAATCTATTTTTCATTTAATAAATTCTTTTCGTGATTCCGGATAACATTTTTTTTTCTAAAGATAAAAAGCAAAAAAATTAATTTATTCAAATACGCTCACATGAGGCACATTTCAATAGAGAGAGACACATTTATGTAGGACGTGACTTATAAGGCAAACATGCCCTGACCAGGAGAGAGATATGCCCATATAGAATGTGATCCAACGAACGTCTAAAAAGAGAGACACGTCCGTATAAAACGTGATCAATAGAGAGACACGTCTGGTCTGAATAATTGATTTTGACACATTGTGGCCTACAAAATAAAATAATCTTCTGACTAAAGTGGCAATGATGACAACATGGAACACAAGTGGGCGCAGGATAAGCACGTGGGAGTTGCCTTTAGAATTGCACGCTACCAATGGCATGTCTCTTTAGTTGCAAAAAAAGAGAGTTCTCTTACATAAAACAAAAACAAGGTTTGGTAGAAAAAAAATAAAAAAAAGTAGAGACAGTATTTATGTAATTATTTATTAAAAAACAAGGAGAAATTATATTTACAATTTAAATAGTTTATAAATTTTTACAATCATATTTTACCTGTTGATTTTTGTCAATCAACAATTGTCATTTATTGTGAATTAATAATAAATTAATAAATTTGATTTGCGAAAAACTCAACCATTAATTAATAAAAACCAACAATTAAAATATAATTGAAAGAAATTATAAACAAAATTAGTTCGTAAAATATAACCTTCTTAAAACACAATATTTAAATATTTTTGCCAAAGATAAAAATCGTTCCAAAACGGTTTGTCGTTTAGGAGCAGAGACAGTATGTACTACATTACTGGTTTGAAGTTTGAACATGGAGATGCGAATCAACATCGCGATCCCTTCTTCCGAGCATTCCCCGAACGCACACTGAGCAATGTCCACGCTCATTCCGATTCGGGACGCCGGCGTCGCCGCCGCTGCAGTCGACGGAGTCGACGGCTTCTACTCTCCGGCGAAGCAGAAAGCCGCCAACCGTGGCGCCTATGGTAACCGCCCCCTTCTTTCCCTTCGGCGAGCCAAACAGTTTCTCGGCGCCGCGAAGTTCAAGCTCTTCTTGGCGTTCTGCGCCTTCTCCGTCGTCGTTTTCGTCAACTCCCGGCTCAGTTCATGGATGGGTTGGAATCCTCACCACCCTTCTTCCGTTTCTTCTACTTCAAGGTAAAAGAATTGGATCTGTTTTTCTCTCCAATTTTGTGTTTTTTATTTCTTTTGTTCGATGATGGCTCTGTTTTGTTGATTCTTCTTTTTTCTGTCTATTTTTTTTAGGTTATGTGAATTTGCTGAAATGGGGCTTTAAATGGAGTTTCTCGTTATATGCAATTGGTTGTTCATTTTTTTTATATCAATGAATATTCATGTTATTACTCAAATTAACCATTAGTTTTGAAAAGCAATGATTATTGTTTGAACTGCTTTTGCATAAATGCTAACAATTATATGTGACATGAAATTGGAGATTTTTTCTTGGATGCAACAACGTGCCAATACGATTCTTGTTTTTTGTTGGATTATAATTGAACAGATTTATGTTATGTTTAATTGGTTGAACTGGTTCTGTTGATATAACTAGTTTAATCTAAATTCAGGGGTGGCTATACTGTGCTTATAAACACTTGGAAGCAAAATTCTATCCTAAAACAAGCTGTTGCTCATTATGCATCCTGTCGTAGTGCTGATGCAATACATGTGGTGTGGAATGAAAGTGAACCACCATCTGAAATGCTGAAAACATATCTTGATAAGATTGTGGATTTGAAGTCTCAGAGAGCTCACAAACCAAACATTAGATTTGGTATCAATGCAGAAGATAAATCAAACAGCAGGTTTAAGCCAATGAAGGACATATGGACAGATGCAATTTTCTCAGTTGATGATGATGTTATTGTTCCATGCCATACTCTAGATTTTGCTTTCTCTGTCTGGCAAAGTGCTCCATTCACAATGGTGGGATTTGTTCCTCGAATGCACTGGCTGGATAAGGAGGTTAGTATTAGAAAATTACTTCCTTTTCTCTTCTATTACTTAATTTTCTCATAAACTGCTTGAATTTGTACTCTTTGATTTCTTACAGGTTGAATGTTACATTCTTGTTACACAACAAAAAATTGTCTAGGACCAACCTCCCGTAAGATTGCCAAAATAATTAACTTTGGTTAGGTTTGTGATAATGCTTGCAAGTAGGATACTGAAACCTGAAGTATTTTGTCGGAGAAACTATATGGTCATATGGTAGAGTTTGAATGACATTCAGGTTTGATTGATTATAAGATGAAGATGAGACCTTCATTAATTGGTTACACAAGAATGGTGCAACTCCCATTTGAGGGGTGGAGGGTGGGATTTAGAGGGCAAAAATATGGAACTAATATGGAAAAGGCTCCTCTAAAGTGATATTGTCTATATAGCGAGCAAGGGTGTACAATCCTTAATTTAATTTAAAATGTATTGTCATGTTAATCCACTAAATTTTAACAGTAGATATACCCTTTGTCAATTTAGAGACAAACTCATTTTAGAGAGGCTTTTTCCGAACTAATTTATTGTGTAAAATCATGGGAAATGGCTTAATGGTGGGAAAAACACATGGCATTTACTCTAATATTTATAAAAAACAAAAAAAAGGAAAATAAGAGAAAGATGTGGAAGTTCTTCTCTGTATTCATGGCACCTCCCTTGATGGTAACATAATTGAACTTTGATTTACTTTGCTTGCATATAACTTTTCAGATTAATTTCCATATTTCGTCTGACAAATTTCTCTTTGTATACTACAGCTAAACAATGTTGCATATTATAGATATGGAGGATGGTGGTCTGTTTGGTGGATGGGCACTTATAGCATGGTTCTCTCAAAGGCTGCATTCTTTCACAGGAAATACTTAGATTTATATACTAACCAGATGGCTCCATCAATTCAGGACTATGCTTCCAGGGAGAGGTAAGATATATTATTAATTACATTTTAGGAGTCCTCACCCTCTCTCATAAAATTTTAAACCTGTTCAATTCACTCATTCTTTTTCCACATCCTTGATTAGGGGTGTAATTGAGTTCAGCTATTTGTGAACTCTTTGTTAAATGCTTGACCAAGCTCATTTATTTTACTAAACAATAAATGCACAAACTCAAGCTTTTTAGGGTTGATATAAAAGCATGTGAAGAGCTCGTGTGTGTGTGTGTGTGTGTGTGTATTTGTAATGACAAAAAATGATAATCTTATGCTATAAAATATCTATAGATAATAAAAATTTATAATATATATTTTTATTACTTAATGCATTGTAATTTTACTTAGAGAATTATAGTTACCTAACTTTCATTTTTGAATATTCTTTTACTCTCTTTTTCAGTCTATTTTTACTTCATCTTCTAACATAAATTTTTTTACTAAATACTAAATTCATAAACTTGAAAATACTTTAAGAAGAGATTTGGTTAGTAAAACGAGCTAAACAAACCAAGCTCAAGCTTCATATTGTTATACAAGCCAAGCACAAGCTTTAAATTTGGCTTGCTTAGATAAATGAGCCTTGCTTGAGTATCATCTGTCTTTCGCAAGCAAAATCTAAGCTTCAAGTGCTAGGCTTGGCTCGAGTCATTTACATCTGATCCTTGATAATTTTGAATTTTCAACTTTGTTGCCTTTTTGAACAGAAATTGTGAAGACATTGCAATGTCCCTTCTTGTTGCTAATGCTACAGGTGGTCCTCCAATATGGGTGAAAGGTAGTTTCTTGATTCTTCTTTCTTTCTCTTTTAAGCGTAGGACTTTATTTGTTGGGTGTGATCTCCAATCAATATCAACAACACCTTTATCCCAAACTAATTGGGGTCGGTGAACTACAATAATAACTTAAATTTAGAATAAATAAATTATTGAAGTCTCAGTGCTTGTATTGTTCCCAATTAAATTAACTCCTCAAGTATGCTATCTAGTTAAAGATTTTGCTCTTTATATGGAAATTGTGCAAACACCACTACTTTGGAACACAAATACAGAGATGGGATTTAAACATTATGTAACATAGACATAGCAATTAGCAACATAGCACAGCACAAAATTTAAGGGTGCAAGCCGTGCATCTCAATAGATATGTTTTAAAATTTTCTAATAAAATATCTAATTGGTGAATACTAAATTTATTTCCAATTTCTAAGAGTGCTGTTTCGAGATGTGTGTTGTAATCAGTATTAGTGTCTGGCACAAACATTGCTCCTCTATTGGAATGTCAGTGTTTAATAATTTACAGCTCACATCAATAACTGTTTCTAAAACTACATGAATAAAATCATTACAAGTAATTAAATTTAGTTTTATTATAAATTAAAACAATAAATGCACAAAATCAAACAAAAGTACAAAACTACAGATTCTAAAAAAGCATGGTTCTGGTTTTAGGACGTGGAATTTTCTTGGAAGACATTAAGATGCCCTTTTCTTTTAGCTTGTTTATTTACACGTAGTTGGTAGTTATTTACTGATGGATGCAATGATTTAAATATTAGGTGTCTAGTTTTAATTTTATGATCATCATTATACATAATAATCAATATTTCACTGTGAAGCTTGTTAAAAATATTTGAAGAAAATTCTAGCTTTAACCCATGACGTTGATGTGCTAGGTTTTTGAAATGATTTAAAATGCATATATTTAGAAAAATAAGATCAATAATTTTTTTCCTGTGGACTCTTCAATTGGTTGATTTGATTCACTCTTCAATAGAAGGTAAAGCACAAGAAATGCTATAGATACATTAATACTCAGTTTTTGACTGTTACTATTTGCAAAGGATAGAAACCATGCCATTTCGTGGACATATTTATATCAAAATCTTGCCCAAGTGTGGATTGCAGAATCTCGTCTAGATCTCATAATCGTGATTATAATAGTGACAATAATTTTTACCAAAAAAAAAAAAAGATAGTAACAATAATGACATACATTAGTTCAGTGTATGGCATAAATAATCTTCACTTTCTGCCTGTTCCTCCGCTCTTTGTCTCCATTTCCAAAATAATGTGTTGTTCTATTTGCTCTGAGAAAAAAAAAAGTTAATACTGCCATTTTTCTTTTTCTGGGTGGAGATTTACTTGTTTGGTCTCCGAAAGCTAGATAATGATTGCTTGCATCTCTATGATCTGGCTATTATTTCTATTACTCAGCTTGAAGGAAATGAAATATCAAAACATCATCTACGAAATTTGCAGGCAAAATCTATGAGATTGGGGCATCGGGCATTAGCAGTCTGAGAGGGCATAGCCACAGGAGAAACAAATGTCTCAATGATTTAATATCACTTTACGGAAGTCTTCCTCTTGTTTCAACTAATGTCAAAGCAGTTAGCGCTAGTAATGAATGGTTATGGTAAGTTCTGTTCTTGCATTAATCAGCACCGATCCATTCCACACGGCAAGAAAAAAGGGAAAAAAATTAAAAGAACAGAACGAAAGAGTATGGGTCATTGATTAAGGAATCTGTCGGCATATTATCTGTATATACAAGTTCTACTGAAGTGTCTCACAAGGTTTTGATTCATTAATTTCTGATGCAAAACATGGTGTAATTTGCATCTGCGTTTTATTATTTGTATTAATTCTGCAAGAAGCTTATTGGAGATGCTCCACCTTAGAGAATGGGTTGATATAGTGAAGGATCTATTATTTTTCTTATGTAACTCTAAGAATGGCTTTACAAATACGTAACGTAACCACACAGCACCTAAATTTGTCCATACAAAGTAGACATGTGCAGTACTATTGAGCTATCAGTATAATAATGCGTTTGTGTTCATGCCTGTTATTCTCCTTGTACCATATGGGGGATGGCTGTGGACATGTGGGGCTGTAGATAAACACCAAAAATGAAATAATAAAGCCTAGATAAGGTTTGGTGCGAGAGAAGATAGCAGCATCCTTTTTCTACTTTTTAATATTGATTTCTACTTTTTCTTTTTTAGTTATTGTCAATACAATACTTGTGGCAACACACATCTCAGTAGCTGTCGGAAACTTTGTTTTTTTCATTGTTGTGAAGCTTTTGAAAAGACATTAAACCCGGAAAGGTTGCGACAACTCTTTTATCTGTTGGAGCAATACTCTTTTATCTCTTTTGTATAAGATATCTCGCAAAAAAATTATCATACACTTAATAAATTTAGTTTTTTTTTTTTAAATAATAATAATTTCAATCATATGTAAAATATACAAATTATCAAAAAGGGGAAATTCTCTTAACTGAACTCCTAGTTATCAAAAAGGGCCTCTTGATGGTCTAAGATATGGTATTTGGGGAAGTCCTATGTGAGTGAGACTCCATGAAATTTATTCGTCTTATCTCAACCAACTCGTTCCAAAATTTCATCTGCATGCAACAGTTATAGCAGACATTCCTTGCTATTTTGTGTAGACGGTGGATGATGAAAATTACCAACGTGCTGTGAGAATCGAGTTCTTATGCTGATTTCATGTTCCATGATCACAGCTAACGGGGACCGAGGTAACAAATCTTTTGAATACATTATGGGGACATTTTTCTCCTGTGGCAAAAATACATTTGTTCGTCTCTTCCACTCTATGGTTATTATTCGTGATTGGCTCCTTTATCAATTATATGTTAAAAATGCCTTTCTCTATGATGATCTTCTGGGAGAGGTTTATATGGAGCAACCTCTTACGTTTGTTGCTTAGGGGGAATCTGGTCTTGATTGTCACCTCTGCAAATCTTTATATGGTCTTAAATAGTATCCACGATCTTGGTTTAGGAGATTTAGAATTGTTGTGCAGCAATTTGGCATGACTCGGTGTGAGCTTGATCATTTAATCTTTTATCGCCACTCTGGATCCAGATCCATTTATTTGATGATGTACATTGATGACATTGTCATTATAAGTGATGACCATCATGGCATTAACCAGATAAAACAACATCTCTGTCATCACTTTCAGGCAAAAGATCTCAGAAAACTACGATATTTTTTAGGAGTTAAAATGGCCTAATCCAAGGATGATATTTTGATATCCCAAAGGAAATATGTTATGGATATCCTTGAGGAGACAACTTTGCTAAATGCAAATCTAGTTAACACACCGATGGATCCAAACTCCAAGCTCCTACCAAATCAGGGGGAACGATTCCCTAATCTAGAGAAATATAGAAGATTGGTTGAAAAACTGAACTATCTCACAGTTATATGTCCAGACATATCATTTTTCGTTAGTGTTGTTAGTCTGTTCCTGAATTCCCCTTGTGAAGATCACTGGAATGTTGTGATTTGCATTCTCAAGTATATTAAGGCAGCCCCGAGAATAGCTCTCCTCTACAATGACAAAGGGCACTCCTAAGTTGTTGGATACTCAAATGTTGATTGGGCAGGTTGCCTCACTAACAGAAGATCGATCTTTAGATATTGCATATTTGTTGGAGATAACTTAGTCTCTTGGAAAAGTTAGAAGTAAAGTGTAGTCGCTAGATTAAATGTTGAAGCAGAATATCGTTCCATGGCCACAACCACTTGTGAACTCATTTGGCTAAAACAGTTACTCAAAGACCTCAAGTTTGAAGACATTGGATCGGCAACACTATTTGTGATAATCAGCATGCCTTACACATTGCCTCCAATATAGTGTTCCATGAAAGGAGGAAGCACATCGAGATAGATTGTCACTTCGTCAGAGAGAAGATCCTCTCAGGAGATATCATTACTACTTTGTGAACTCAAATGATCAGTTAGCAGATGTCTTCCCTAAGTCTATAAGGGATCCTCAAATAGATTATATATGTAACTGTTGGGTAGTTCAAATTTTCAGAATCGTTCTCAGGGAACAGTTGTTTTAGTTTCTTTTTATCTATCCTTATTTTCTTGAAGTAGTACACAATTAAACTTTAAACTAAAAGATTTACAAACTTGTTAATATTAGAACTGATTAACAACAGTGATAAAAGGATGAATACAAGTTTGGAGTATCTAGGATTCTTGAATCATGGTTGTTCCATAAATTATGTATTACTGCATTTTTGCACTACTATGGCACTTTAATCTTAGAATTTGACTTACTATGACTACTTTAGCTAGAATTTCCCAATTCCATATCTGTTCCTCAGAAGGGTCCTTTCCCAAAGTCTTCTAAATCTTTAAGAATTATATCAAATACTTCCTTAGGTTATCCTTAACCTCAAGGGTTTAATTAGCAAAAGAACACAACCTGATTTCCCAATCGCAATTATGTTAAATTTATCCAAGATCCATTCCCATGGTTCTCCTAGACTTAAAATTGAAGACTTGCTAATCAAGTGAGATTAAAGAAAATATCAGTGTTCATAAAAATAAAAGAAGCATGCAATTATCTTGAATCCCAGAAAAAGATCTTAGAAACCCATATTAACAAGAAACGAAATTACAAAATTTGAATTAAAAACAACATGCATTACCAAATATTGAGAAAAGAGATCCCAAAGTGAAAGAAAATTTCTAAACTAGAGCTAGGAAGAACTTGAAGAATTAAAGAAAGGCTGAGCTTGTATGTAGATCCTTGATCCCTCCCTAGAAGATGTGATGGCAGTGCTCTTCAAAGTAACTTGTAACTTTAACACCCAGCTTACAAAGTTTCAAGACTCTAAAAAAAAACCAAAAACTCTTCACAAAAATTTAACGAAAAACTAAAAACTACTCAATCTCGTTGTTACAACCCATAAAATACCTATTAACTAATCTTCTTCAAATAGTTTCTATCCATTGATCTTTTTCTTTCATCAAAGGGTCCAGAATTGTTCCAACCTTATATCTCATCCACTTGGTCTTCTTTCTTTCTTATCTGAAAGCAGTAAGGTAAAATTTTGTAAGTAAAAATACAGTTACATCCGTAATTTTACCTTTTCCTCAAATGGGCCGTGTTGGTTCTCTTTACGCTCAATTACCTGTATTTTCAACACTCCACAGTCAAAATAAAACATAAATCAACCCATTAAAATAAGGACAATTCATTGTTAAGAGTAACAAGCTTCGTGCATATGATTTATATACTCCAGCTTGAGGGAGAGTGTTGTAAATAGAGTGGTCTCACTTTGTAAAGTATAAAGGATGAAGTCCCACATCATGCAAACTCCTACTATAATCTCTACTCAATACATTCTATAATAGAATCTCCATTGTGTAGTTAAGACACGCGAATTTCACCATATTCATCTTGGGTCTGGTTATTCAAAAGCTACTATAGTTATTTACTCACATTATTTGACAATGGTGTTGAATAAGGCTTTATAAAGCGTGGTGCTCAGAATATAGTTGTCTTAACTTCTTCTGCCAAAGAATTTATGATAGAGATGGAGATCTAACTATGAATAGCCAATTTTACCTTAACATTTGAAGGGAAACTTAAGAAAAAATCTACTTACAAAATTGCATTTAATTTGTAAACTGATGTTGTGACTTCGGCAAGTGCACTGATCATAAAAGTAATAAAGAGTAGAGTAAGAGATCGTTCTCACGAGGATTGAAATTTCAATCACTAGTTCACTAATAACACTTAAGTTGAACAGTCAATTACGAACAAGCTGGAAAATCAATCAAGAATATTATATGAAAATTAAACTAAATACTAAGCAAGAAAGTAAAATATGAGTTGGTTGATAATCAAGAATGCGCAGTTAGGGTTTTGATTTCCCCCAAATTTTTCTTTATGTTATGAATTAAAACCCTTAATTAATTGCCCTTTTCATATTGTCAATCGATTCCCCTAAGTTAATTAGAACTCAATCCCTTGACATCCTAATTTTTTTTTTTATAACATTAAGGGGCGAAGCCCCAAACAAAAACAAACAAACAACCAGAAACAAAAAATAACTATCCAGGGTCTATATCCCTACAAGAGGAGATTCCCTGAAGATCGTGATCAAATAACTGAGCAAGGTGAAACGGCATAACTCTATGACTCCAGAATCCAGTATCTTTGTGAAGAGCAGACTTGGCTAACCAATCAGCACAAGAATTAGCTTCTCTTGGAATATGAGAAAGCGTTACCTCCCAATCCTGACCGATGAGTGCTTGTATCTTAGCCACTATACGAGGCTGACAAGCTGCATTGCAATCAGCAAGCAAAGAGAATACTTCAGAAGCATCTCCTTCTAGTTCCACCTTCTTAAATCCCAGTTGCCAAACCAATTCCAGACCTTTTAGAGTTCCCCAAAGCTCCGCCATTAAAGGAGTGCAAGCACCAATATGATACTCAAAGCCTCCCAACCATGAGCCATCATCAGATCTGATAATCCCACCACAAGCAGCCACCTCAGTATTCCTTTCAACTGCCCCATCAATATTAATCTTCACCCAATTTAACCTTGGAGGTTTCCATAAACTCATACGAGTTGGATGAATGCTAGTAGTAGCCATAGCCTTCCTACCCATGCAGTTACGAACTTCCTCTATATACATAGCAATTATGTGCGTTCCATGGGTTGGATGCTTGAAGTTAGTATCATGGACACTTTTGTTCCTCCATCCCCAAATGAACCAACAAGAGATAAAAAAGACATCACGCCAATCATCTGAATTACTTTGATTCCAAGCTTTTGAGATATTATTTTCAACCCAATCTCTAAGATCCAAGCTGTAGAATAAGCTTTGCCGATTAGCTGAAACCAGAGAATTCCAAACACTTCTAGCATGCTTACAATCTCTTAGAATATGGAGGTTTGTTTCCAACTCAACAGGACATATTTTACAATGACCAGATTTCCAACTCCATCTAGATGTGCGGTCTTTAGTAAGAAGGCGGCCATGCATTATGATCCACATACAAGATTTAACACGTTGAGGCCCATGCCATTTCCATATGGTAGTCCAAGAATTTTTCAACGGCATGAGAGGGAAACCAAGCATGTTATAATACGCGGTTTTAACTAAAGAGCAGCCAACCTTTTGATTTCTCCAAATAATGCGGTCATTTCCATCCGATGCGCTAGGAATGAGAGCAGCTTGGATCCTTGCAACAGCTTGATCATTGAGATATTGACGAATATAGGGAAAGTTCCATTGACCAGTATTGCTGTTCACGAAGGCACTAACAGGGAGATTCAACTCCAAACCAGTTGGAGTACGAGTAGCCAGAGAGGCAAGACACTCAGTTAAACCCAACCAATTGTCTGTCCAAAATAATGCATCATTACCATTTCCAATCTCCCATTGCATTGCTTGAAGAAAAGATGGCCAAACACTACACAGATTTTTCCAGAAGTATGAGTCATATGCTTTATGATTTACTTCCCTCCGAAGATCCAAACCTCTCTTACTTGTTACAACTCGAACCCACAACGAATCGGGCGAAGTAAGTATCGTCCATGCAAGCTTGTGAAAGAAAGCCATATTTTGGACACGAAGGTTAATCACCCCTAAGACACCCATGCTCTTAGGCTTGCAAATATTATCCCATGCAACCAGATGAGATCTCCTTTGACCATTTTTATCACCCCAAATAAAGGCACGCTGCAACTTCTCTATTTCATCACAAATGGCTACAGGAAGCAGACTGTGTTGCATTTGAAATATAGGAGTTGCTGAAATAACGGAGTTGGAAAGTGTAATTCGACCGGCAAAAGATAAGACCTGGTTACTCCAACCAGATAACTTGTGCCTAATTCTTGCAACAACATCAGCATAATGGTCTTTGGTTACTCGACCATGTTTCATCATGGACCCAAGATATCTCCCTATATTGTGAGTTTGCTTGAAGCCACACACATTTGTGATATCATCTGCAATGTGAGCATCTGTATTTTTCGAGAAAAAAATACTAGATTTCAGAATACTAACCTTTAGGCCAGACATTGAACTAAAAGTCTCCAAGCAATCCACTATAACTTTGATTTGATCTAGAGAAGCTTCTGCAAACAACATCAAATCATCAGCAAACATCAGATGGGCTATCTTAGGACCTTTTGATCCCACGGAGATTGGCTTCCATCTCTTATTGTCAACCGCATCTTGAATGAGATGAGACAATTTTTCCATGGCTAGAACAAAAATGTAGGGAGATAAAAGATCACCCTGACGAACTCCTCTTGAAGGAAGGAAGTCACTTGCAATGGCTCCATTCCAAAGCACTGTGACCTTATCAGAGTTGATACAATTCATGATAATATTTGTGAACCAGTGTGGGATTTGAATTTCCTCCAAAATTTTACGAACAAACTCCCAATTTAACATATCATAAGCCTTTTCCAAGTCGATTTTAATTGCCATGAAACATTTTCTTCCTCTCATTCTACGCATTGAATGGATCAGCTCTTGGGTGATGATGATGTTGTCCTGGATATGTCGTTTAGGAACAAAACTAGCTTGGAAGGGAGACACCATCTCTTCCATTAGGGGCTTCATTCTGTTAACCAGAATTTTACTGAGGATTTTATAAATGACATTGCACAAAGAGATTGGTCTGAGCTGCTTAGCACTTTCAGGTCTCTTTACTTTTGGAATGAGGACCAGAAGAGTCGAATTCACAAGGTGAATCAGATTGGGATTCTGAAACATCATGTTAACATCCTTAATAACATTAGTCTTAATAAGACTCCAATTCTTATGAAAAAAGGCAGCTGGAAAACCATCTTCCCCTGGAGCTTTTGACCCATTGATACTAAAAACAGCTTTTGAAATTTCGTCATCCGAAAGATTACGAGTCAGATTAGATAGCAGATCATCGTGCAGAAGGGGCCAAGTAGTCTTTGATTTCACCCAATCACGATTAAGGACTTCCTCACTAAACAAGTTGCTATAGAAATCTGTTACCAATTGATGAAGTTGTCTAGCTTCCTTCACCCAAATCCCATCAGAATTTTTTAACTCAAGAATCCTATTCGAACTTCTTCGAGTAGCTGTTTTAATGTGATAGAATTTGGTGTTTCTATCCCCATCATTTATCCATTTCACCCTGGCTTTTTGAAACCATAAGATCTCTTCTTATATGAGAACCGCATCAAGGTCCTTCCTAACCTCCTTTTCTCTAGATTGGAGAGATAAGTTGGTATGATAATCAACATGATTCTGAATTTCTGCAATACTATGCAATAGGTTAGTCTTCCTATTGAAAATGTTGCCAAAGACTATCTTGTTCCATCTTTTTAAATTTGGAGTCAGATCATGCAGATTCGTTCTAGTGTCTTTCACAACATTTCAGCTCATAGCCAGAAACTGAGTAAAGTTATAATGCTCCATCCAAGCAATCTCAAAGCGAAAGGGACGATTTTTCCAACCTGTGTCCAAGTTAGACAAGTAGACCAAAATAGGACTATGATCAGAATAAATCCGTGGAAGTACCTTAACGCCAGCATCAGTAAAGGTAGTCTTCCAACTTGCATTAGCACAGGCTCAGTCCAGCCTCTTAAAAACACGATCAAGATGAAGAAACTTCGGACCCTTCCATGTAAACCAAGGACCTGATCCTCCAAGATCCATCAGCTTGCAATTATGAAGAACATTTGCAAAATTGGAACATCTGTTTAAGTTAACTCTACAACCACCTTTCTTCTCATCCCGATTTGCTATTTCATTAAAATCCCCAGCCACCAACCACGGCCCATTACAATGGAGACTAATGTTTAGCAGATCATCCCATAGCTCCTTTCTATTTTCTTCCCTAGGACTCGCATAAACTGCCGTGCAAGAAAAGGAAGGAACATGAAAATTCTGAACTTTAAAATGAACAAATTGTTTTGTGTGATTAACAATTTCAACGAGACCAGTCTCATCATTCCAGAGGATCCAAATACCCCATGAGTAACCTTCTGCCTCTTGAACAAAAGCATGCTTAAACCCAGATTTTCGGATAATGTCAGAAGCTTTTTGACCACTACACCGAGGTTCTAGAATCACTACAATACTAGGTTTATATTTCCTAGTAAACAGAAAAAGCGATTTTTGAAACTGGGGTTTCACTGCTCCCCTACAGTTCCAGAAAAATAAATTCATTAAAAACTATGTTGAACGCAAGACTCCAAGGTTATTGCATCCTTCATTCTTGAAATATCTTCTTGGTGAACTCTGTCCACCTCCATGCACGTAGAGATGGTTGAGGTTTTAGGATTTTGGATGTCGCTGCTGTTGTCAACTGATATATCAAGACCAGTTTTATGAAATGTGTCATATAACTGCTCTTGATTCTGGTTCAAAGTGCTATCTGCTTTCATCCCATTTTCCTGATCATGTTGATTTGCTTGCATAGGACTAACCGCCATGGGAGTAGCAATTGATGGAGATGGTGGAACGGGAGTATGATCTTCACGACTTTCACTCTGGACTGGACACCTCTTACCCGTGCTTGAAGAATGAGCCGCATGCATAGTAGGAACCGTTGATTTAGTCCTAGGGGTATCTTTGGACTTTTTGGATTTAGTCCATATTTTCTGAGGAATTTCAAACTGAGGGGCCCCCATATGAGGAGTAACAGAATTAATTATTTGATTATGATCCTCCTCATTAATAGGTCCAGTTGTTAAGATTGCAAACCGTGATTGCGTAATTTCCTCCTTATCACCATGATTATCTCCATGATTATCACTGGTCATAACTCCCTTATTACCATGATTACCATGATTATCGCTGGTCATAACTCCCTTATTACCATGATTACCATGATTATCGCTGGTCATAACTCTCTTATCACCGTGATTATCTCCATGATTATCGCTGGTCATAACTCTGTTATCATTATTCCTTTGTAACGTTTTTGAACCAGCGCCTGGCTGGACTGCACCGGCCGTCTGAGGAGGTTGCCGGCTCCTGCGCTGACGGTTAACAACCATCCAAGGTCCCAATCCTTTGCTTCGATGGAATTCTGAGTTGCCAGGTTCCTCTTGATGAATTTGATCGTCATTATGAATATCGGATGAACTGCGTTGCTTTGGAGCAGCTGAACAATTCTCGGTGCTATGTCCATATTTCCCACAACCAAAACAAATGAGCCCTAATCCCTTCAATATCCTTCCATCACATAATCACCCTTTTGGTAGATAGGTCCAGTTCCACACATATTCTTGCAAACGAATCCAAGCAGCAATCTTAGCAATTCCAGCACTATTAGGTCTGAAAGTTGGTTCCCACTTCCTCAACGATAAATAATGACCCAAAATAATCCATGGACCACCGTTCAACGCAAAATTGAGACATCCTT
>NW_026898161.1:0-44718 GCF_033153095.1 Gastrolobium bilobum
TAGGTTATATTTATATGTAATTTGGTATATGTAATCCTAGTCCCTAGAAATTGGTTAATTATATGAATATTATTGGGTTTAATTTTAATTTTAATTTTGATTAATTATATTGTTGGGAATTTTAATCCTCTAGAAAATATCAGAATTAATTGTGTAATTATTTATATTTGAATAATGGATTTGGAAGTTTTGATATTCTTGGATAAATGATTTGGAAATTATAATGGATTTGGAAATTATAATATTATTGAAAGATTGAATTTTGAAATTATACTCTTGATTAAATTGATGTGGAAATCATGAAAACTATTTGACAATTATGAGAATCGTGACAAGATTGAATTGATTGTATGTGATTTAATGAAATTTGTTATTTGATTTGATTATGAAGAATGTCATTGAGTTGTGAATATTATCATATTATGATTAATGTTGTGCTAAATATGTTAGTTGATAATTACCAAATACATTTTCAGATGGAAAACAAGAAAAGAAAACTCATGAGCCCTGCAGATTGGTCGAAGATTCCAACTGACATCATAGAGACGATTTACAAGGGATTAGAATTTCCGGATCAAGCTCGATTTGGCAGCGTATGCAAGGGTTGGTATTCTTGTACCTACAACAAACCCCACCTTGCAGTTCCAAACAGTACCCCTTGGTTAATTGATAGCAATAATAAAAGTTCAAAATACAATCTTGTTGTTAGTCCCTCTCATCGTCAGAAGGATTTTAAGATCTACAAACCATTTAGGCCTTTCCGTGATTCCTGCATTACGGGATCTATCAAGGGCTGGTTAGTTATCAGATGTCAAGTCAAATTCTTTATTCTCAACTTGTTCTCAAAAGTTCGAATTGAACTCCCTCCTCGTACCACGATGCCGGATTTCCTCAAGTCAAAGGGATACCGTGTTAGTGGCATGGACATTCCTGTGTCTTTCACAATTTCAACATGTGTCAATTCAAATCCTATCATGGCTGCAGCTGTTACTTACGGTGGTGACTTGGTATGGTGCAAGATAGGATCAGGCAAAGCATGGAAAGGCTATCGGGGTGATAAAGAATATGGGAATCTCACTTTTCACAAAGACAAACTTTATGCTATTACCCGAGACGGTACAAGAGTTGATATATTTCGAGTTGGAGTTGATGATGAATCATCGGTGCTCTTTTTGTTGCATAGCGTAGATTCTAAGCAGTCAACCAAGAATCTATCAGATGCTAAGTTGAAAGTATATTTGGTGGTGTCTAATGGAAGTGTTTTGGTTGTCAAGAGGTATTATCGTGATTTTGAATTTTGTGCGCCAACGATTGGCTTTGATGTTTTTAAGGTACAAGAAAACTGCATCCCACCCAGGCTCGTGAATGTGGACACCTTGGGAGAGCAAGATTTGTTTCTGGGTGAATTCAATTGTGAATCTCTTCCAGCTAAAGACTTTCTTGGAGTTCAAGAAGGCTGCATATACTTCACTGGCTACTCCGATAGCAATTTTATGTCTGAATTGAGAGCTTTCTCAGTTAAAGACAGACGTCTTCTTGATCCGCTTTATCTTACCAAGATGGAATTTCCAATTTGGGTCTTACCAAGGTTTGCATTTACGTGTAACTGCACATGTCATGATTCTAGTCTATGGAAGCCCAAGAAAAAGAAAAAATATGTAAAGCGCAAAACTAATGTTGTGTGAATTTAATTTAGCTTGGGATTTGGATTTTGTGTACTTTGTGAAGAGCTAAAAAAAAAAAAGTTATCAATGCAAATATTTTACTTTTCTTTTGATTACTTTCAATGATAGGTTTCATTCAACTGTAGAACATATCACAAGAGCCTATGAGTGTGTGTCTTTGTGTTGTTCATGAGCAAGTCAAGTGAAGTGAAAGGATTCAAATCTAAGTTTAGTTTACAAGTCATTTCCATTTTGTACATCTTTTGTGTTTCTTCGTGATTGTTTGTTTACCTTCATTCGGGGTTGGCTATGTTCATAGGTTCTTTCTTATATAGAGAGTTGTGGTCTCTTTGCTTAACAATCCTCAGCTGTGGTCTCTTTCATGCTATTGATCACCTTTGAAAGGTGGACTACAATTTTGATATGATCGATTAGATTGTTGATTTTTTAATGTCTTACCATATATATAAAAAAAAAATTAATGTTTGTTGTAGGAAATTTTTATCTCTTACATACAGATAAAAATATGGGGAGTCATGTGAACATAAGAGATAGAAAAAAAAAAAACTCCACGCACTTTTATGTATGCATAGGAGATAAAAATTATCTCCTGCAACGTGAGAAACATTATTCTCATATAAAAACATATTAATATTTTGTTTTTAAAATATCAATTAATGTGGAAATGATCTTGCCTTTAATTTTTATCATTTTAATACACATGCAATTCCTATTACCAATGATCTAATTAACTTTATATAAATTATTCAAGCTGTAATTTTTAAGAATTGTCGAATATATTTGATTCCTTTTATTGCAGTTGTACTCATCAGAGTATGGAAAAAAATAATTGAGAGAGAAAATTAAAGGGAGCAGAATCTCGTGAGACATTTTCATACTTGCTTGAAACAATTACGTGCCATTTAGATATTATGCATATTATAATTATTATAATAAAAATTTGATTTAAAGAAAGTTTTAAATGCATTAAAAGATAAAAGAATATAAACAACAAAAGAAAACTTCAACTTAACATAAAAAAAGAGTACTAAGCTATTACATTGGAACGATTATAAAAACATTCTTTGATTCTTCATTTCTTGTGTTTGGACTTGCGGTCAGTTGCCCAAGAGTAAGTCTGCCATAATGAGTGGTTAATGTAAGAAAATTTCAAAATAGGATTATATGATTTTAGAACACCAAAAGAGTTTAGGCTTACTTGTTGACGACATGATTTTTTTTAATATCTCAGTTGCAATGCTTGCTCTGGTATTCCTGCAAAGGTTGAAGGATCAGAATCTTCCTCTGCAATTTATACCACTCCCTGTTTACAATTGTCGATGCGGCGAGTTGTGGAGTGATGGTTTTTCAACACAATGTGAATACAGAGAGGACCTAGCCAAACTTATTAATCCTACCGTTCGTATCATGGGCCTATGGGTTAGGCCTACACTGTTATCCACACTATTCAATTTATATATATTCAAGCCCAAATAAAAGGATTACTTAATTAAATGAGCTTTATACTGCTCCCCATATAGATCACGACTTAACCCATTTTTATAAAAAAAGAAAAACTACAATTGATTGAAGCCCGTAATGATTATAAAAAATTCTAACATTCTCCCACCTGGGAAAAATCAATTGTAAAATTTTCATTTAAAAAAGAAAAGGAAAACAAGTTATTTGAAAATGACTCTCGGGTTAAAGACTAATTTTTATAATGTGGCCACATTTTAAGAAAACGCATGATCCAAGGTGCGATATCTATGTACTGATGTAAAATAAGTCACGATGGAATTTGGTTATGTCCTGTCGTGAATAAGTTATTTGTGTCTTATTTTGTTGGGTCAACCTACATAATAAGTAACACATTTTGGGATTGACAAGTTATTCGTGTTCTATCAACTCGCATAATAAATGACAGATTTGAGGTTGAGTGTTATTCACGTCATCTCATATTGTGTCGACCCGAATAGCTACCTGTGCACATACAAACTTTTGTTGGCTCCATGCCTATCACCTGTGCACAATGATTTGTTATTATCTACGACTATCTCCTCCATGGACATCATTAATATTCAGATCCTACGTCAACTTTTGATTCTCAAGCATACAAATATGATATGATGTTAGGTTTAAAATTTCTCAAACAGAAACTTAAATTGCTATGTCTTATGCTAACCACAATAGTATATGTATCAAAGATGATAATGATCGCACTACAAAAATTCAGACATTTTGTGGAGGTCATATTTTCATATTGTGGAGGTATTTAACCTCCACAAAAGACATTTGTGGCATTCACCCAAACCCCCAGTTCTGCCTTCGCCACAACATAGTTTGTCGGGATTTTTTGTGCAGTGCCACAATTTGTTGAAGTGTTTTCTGGAGGTTTGAGACCCCCACCAATATTGCACTTTTTCGAGGTTTAAGACCCCCACAAATATTGTATTATTTATTGGGATTTAGTAACCTCCACAAAATTCATTTTCTATAGGGCATAGACTGCTACAATTTATTTATTATTTTAGCAGATTTAAACCTCCACTAAATACTAATTATCCAAATTTGAAAAGTGTGTATATCATAATTTTGAAATTAATTTGTTAGCCAATTTATTATTTATTTGTTTGATCTCTTAACATTTCCTTGAAAACAATTGTTAAATACTAGTTATCCAAAAGCAACACTATAGTACACCAATCATAGTTTATATTTATACTTGCACTTGGTTAATACTTTTTTAAATAATATAAAATAGTGCAGCCATGTGAAGAAAAAAAATCAGTAGATATAACTTCCCCGTATATGCAAAAAAAAAAAAAAAAAAAAAACAACATAAGGTAATAATAGAACGAGAAGCAGAAGAATAAACAGAAACTGACTCATTCCCCATCAGATGAAGTAAGACTACAAAAACGTAATGGTAGCATTCAAATATTTGAAGTAATATTACTAAAATACTTAACAAAACCCTTCCAAAGTTCTATTCTCCATCAAACTATCCAAAAATAATGTGACGATTTTAAATAAGCAACAACATTTATGCATAGGATTTGAAAACAAAATGAATATTGTAAGTTGCTCTCAGCTTTCAGTCTGCTCTCTCACCCTTCGAATAGTGCTTCGGACAGTCACAGCACTGGCAGTACTGTTAAGAAAAATATGTATGAACAAATCATTTCCTCAATCACCATTAAAAAAAGAAAATAATTAAATAGAAAAATATACTAGAGGAAAATTCTTACTTCAATGTGTAAGCACCTCCAGCTTTCACTTTTCCACAATCTTTGCACCCCAAATACTCACAGCCTTCCTCTTAACAGCATACTCTAACACCCATATACTATAATATGAAGTTGAATTAATGTCTAGCAAAACAAAAACTTACATAATATTCTCTTATCTAATCAAGAGCATAACAACATTCATAGTAAAAAAGAGTTATTTTTTGAAACTCCAAAACATACTTTGAAATTAGAAAAGATAATCTTATTTATGGAAAAATACTAAATCCATATTATTTTAATAACTACATGCTTTAATTGTCACTTATTTTTATCATAAATCTTGACCAACCAGCAAATCTCATTTCATTTGTCCTTAAAGCTATGTTCTAACGTCTAAGTTATAACTTCAGGCCACCAAAACTGGCCCCAAAAAAAATGTAATAAAGTACATTATCAACTTATGAGGTGTACATTGGATCCAATACACCTTCCCACCAACTTAGCCAATTATACTAAGATACAATCAAGATATCATGACATATTTGTCATATATTTTAGCAGTGAAGATACTTCAAGCAATGAGTCTTTCTTTTTTCCTATTCCCTATGGCATATGTAAATATGTATCTTTTAACCTGTAAAGTCCCATTCTTTTGGCAAGGTTAGCTATCTGTAATTATTATATAAAGGGAATTAAAGAGGTGAAAGAAAGGAGTTAATTTGGATAGGAATAACAATGAGAGGTTTCAATGACTAAATTGAAACCTGGTACAGGTATATAATAAATGTAATTATGATATACCAATGAGAGGTTTCAATGAACTACATGCTCATTAAGTTAAAACATTTTTTCAAATTCTGAAAAAATAAAATAAAAATTCTTTCATTGGAAAGGCTTGATGCTTATACCTTGTAGGAAGTTTATGATATAGGACCATCATTTTCAGAGTTCGATTGTTCATGTTCAACTTTCTCTAATCCTTTGTTTATACCTTGCATCTCCTCTGCCACAAACTTCAACTGGACCTGGATCGTAATCATAGATGTCAGTTCTAACAAATATACTATTTCCATCACCATAATGAAGTGAAGAGCCTTGGAGGAGTACAGAACCTTTGCAGCTAGCTCGAGGTTAGCAAGATCCTTGGAGAAGTCTAAAACTTCTGGTAGTTTATCTGCCAGAACCTATGGGTAAGCATGATATCAAAGACTACAATTTATTAAAGCTGCAAACTTCTCCAAATATAAATACAATGATAGTTATCCAATTGATTATCCAAACTTAACATCCAAATGGATATTATTATAGCACAGAAGATGACAATTTTTTTAGGGAGTTGTTGAAACTTATTCTATAGTTTTGTTTTATTTTTAGGAAAATGGTAGTTAAAATAACAGAGGAAAAATGGTAGTAGCATATTTTACTTCAGTATGAACTTTAAGCCCAAATCGTTCTAGCTGATGGAGAGTGAACTAATAACAACATATGTTAATAAAAATTGCTCGTTCAGAAGGGAGTGATGCTAGGACATGTCTATGTAAATTCAATTTTTTTATTCTTTTGTACACCTATATTTGTCACATTACCCGATATATAAAGCAAATAGGAGAGTTTCATATAAGCAAGGCCAACCTCCTCCTTCTTTTTTGCCCCATCTTTTTTTTTGAGTTTTTTCTCTTTGGCCTAAAAACAAAGTTAATAGAATAAAGTTAAGGCACAAAAAGGAACAAGCATGGAATGAGAGTTGGTCTATTATTTCTTCTCTGGAAATAATATAATTTGCTAGACGAACTCAAATACAAGCCCAACTCCGTTGACAGTGAATACTAAGATTGTTTGGTCTATTATTTCATTCAAATAACTCAAAAGAAGAAATTAATCTTTTGAATAACTCCATTAAATTATAGGAAGTCAAATGCAATTCACTCAAGTGTACCTAGATACCCAGGGGGAACTAAAAACTTCTATTATGTAAGGAATTAACGAGGCAACACATTGCACATTTTTTTTTTGTAAAAAAGAGGGGCAAAAGCCCCACACATTGCACATTTAGTTCAAGCGCTGCCACATATGGAGGGGTATCTATTAGTCAGTAGTTGGAAATTTTGTTAACAAAAATTATAGAGCAACTTAAAAAATTTCTGCACCTTTAGAAAATTAAGATTTCTTCAAGGGCTTCCATCTGCTCATTGCACGAACTTATAACAGGAGGAAAGGGGGTTGCCAAAAAATATAACATGTAAAAAAGTAAGATATTGATAATAACTGAACACAACCAAGGTTCGCACCATAGTTCACTACTTATGTTGTTTTTCCATATACCTTCTCTGTTTCACTTGAGACCGTGTCACTCAACGACTAGTGATTTGCTTAAATATAAAATAAGCTAATAAATAGCCAGACAAATAAACTTCAAATTGGTGTCATTCCTCCTAATTATGCTTTCCTTCTTTTATCTTTAATATAAATTTTCCTTAACATAAAATATAATGGGGAAAAAATTAAAGGGACATAAATGTAACAAGCAATAAAATCGGCATAAGAATGTGTGACCTCATCTCCAGAGGAGGAGATTCCTTTATAATCAGATAGACCATCTTTCTTAATTCTATGGAGATGATTACTCATAGCAAAGAAAACTTTTGTGTCTTCAATCCAGCAAAAATAAAATTACCCCAAAATTTTTTAATAGAGACTCAAAACATAATTCCAAAAAGTTAATCGACAAATAAGCATGGTGATAGATATTTCTCTGAACCTTTGAAAACGTCTCTCCCTGATTCATTATGTGCAGGAGTTTTGTAATAACCTAGAAATAAACAACACAACATACACGAAATTGAAATTCAACTATAGAATAATTTATACTTAAATTTATAATAAAAACCTATGAAATACCGATTAGGTGTTATTCGTCAAGTACCGATCGATGATTTGCCTGAAATAAGAGAGAAATTGGGTGAGAAAATGTAGAGAGAGAAAGTAGAAAAAGAATAAGAGAGAATCAGAGAATAAGAAAAAGAAGATGAAGAGCAGAAAATGGGCGCGAGAGAGAAAAAGTTATCGTTGTAGCCTTCTCTTTTCACCCACACTTATATTGGGAATTGAGATTGGGCGCGTTTGGTTTTTCTTTATTCGATTTAAGGCCTTCTAATTTAGCAAAACATAACGATAAATTGTGGAGGTTTAAAACCTGCCAAAAACTAGATTATTTAGTGGAGGTTTTTTTAACCTCCATTAAAAAACCTTCAGTAATCATTCTTTTTTTTGTAGTGTCGTTCTTTAGGAACAGGGATTTTAGTTTCTTTATGAATTTTATTCTAATTTTCTTGAATTGCAAGAAATCAACTTTTAAAACTTGAAATTCTACTAACTAAATTGCAATCAGATTTAGTTCAGTAAAGTCATTGTAATATCAATTCAACGAATAACACGTAATAAGGTCCTGGAACTCTAAACTCATGAATTTTCCCTTAATAATTTGCATCTCTGCTTATGACATGCTACAACACTAATCTTGAAGAAAATGAACTAACGAAGCACTTTTCTTAATTTTCCCAATTAAGATTTTAAACCTAATCAAATCCTTTCCCAATATATTTAAAGTAGATCTTTAATTGACTAATGATCAATTTCCACTTCAGGTTATCCCTAACCTTTCAAGCTTTCAATTAACAAAATTTCACAACCATTAATTTCCCAATTATAGAATCATGAAAAAGATGGTTCAAGATCCATTCTCATGGCTTCTTGAAACTAAAAATTTTGTTAAACGAAATGCAGAATCATGCATAACAGTCTTCTAAAATAAAGGGTACTTTCCAATCATTTAACATCCTAGCTAGAAATTTTAGAAACTCATGATATCGGTAATTGAAAAATAAAATCTGAAACTGAATTTAACATGCATTAAAACCTACTTCGAAGGTAAAGAGTATTAGACTACAGAGTGGTTCTTTGAAATTTAATGTGCTAGAAAAGAAAGTGCTTAACAAGATAAAGTTGAAATCTTCAGATTCAAAATCGAAAATGCTGAAATATCTTGGTTTATCTTCCAAGAATGGCTTCTTCACTCGCTTGCTTACAAAGAAAACTTGCAACTAACAAACTAGGAAATTCGTAATAGAAAAAAACTTCTAAACACTATTGAAATGCTTCAAACTTAAGAAAATTTTCTAAAACTAAGAAGCTTAAGTTTCTAGCTAAGCACTCAAAAGTCAAAACTAAATCCAAGCCGTAGATCACTACTGCCTTTTCTTTTCTTTTTCTTCATCTAACGGTCCACATCCTTTTCATTTCAGTAGCTGTCACCGGCACCGCCCTTTTTAATATCTGCAAGCAAGTAGTAAAATATAAAGTAAATTACCATATTATCATTTTTTTTTACCATTTTATGATAGTTGGCTGTTTTCTTAGACTTTGGGCCACTTTTTACCTGTAATCTGAATCATATTTAGCCCAATCTCAAGGCAAAATATAAGTGTTAGACAAACAACTTTTACCCCTAGCAACTATTTAGATTAACATTAACAATAAAGTAAAATGGTACGAGTTTTATACAATTTATTATCACATTAACAATAAAGTAAAATGATATGAGTTTTATACAATTTATTATCACAAACTACTCATTCGTGTGTGTGTGTATATATATATACATATATATATATATGAGAAAAATATCTATCCTTTTTAAAGGATATAAGTTTATATCCTTTTAGATCCTAACCGTTGATTTTCGTCCATCAACGGTTATAATCTATTGAGCCAAACTTAATGGGCCAAATTTATTATTAATTAATTAATAATTTTAATCCAATAAATTATAACCGTTGATGGACGAAAATCAACAGCTAGGATCTAAAATGATATAAGTTTATATCCTTTAAAAGGATAGATATTATTCTATATATATATATATATATTTACACGCGTGCGTGTGCATGTTAAGCTGAACTCATTTGCTTACAAAAAAAAAATGAACTCATTTATATTATTAAAGAATATACACGATCAAAGATTTATATAATAATTTATAAAAAAGTTTAATTATAAATATTTTTCTAAACAAATACAAAAATATTATTTGTGCAAATTGCAAAATTATTTTCCAAAAGCAAAGCCCAGACAGATCATTACATGAATGTCTTGTCTCAAAAAGAACATGCATGATATTATCCATGAAAGAAAAAAAGATCTTTACAAATATATATTCTGTATACTTCCCTTGTTGAAAGCCGACACGAAAATAGTTGAAGGTAAGGGTGTCGTTGGAAAAATAAAATAATGAAAACAAATTTTTAAATATTTCATGAAGTTAGACGTAAGTCATGTTCATGGGATCCAAAACATTTAAAAAACATGTTTTTTTTCCCTGTTTTTTCTAATGAAAGAGAAAACTTTACTTTTTTTTTATTTTTTTTTCTTTTGACAAGAAAAAAAATCGGATCTCAAACATCGTACTCAATCATATTTTTTTTAATTATTTTTCTCGAAGCCACAAAGAAACGAGAAGGTGCCATGTGGATAAAACAAAAAGAAAAAGAAGGAAACTTTACTTTGTTACCAGAAAAGGGTAACTACTTTATATTATTATAATATGCAGCAATATCACAGGCAGAAAAAGGAAGAGAAAGAACAATAAGGAGAAACAGACTAGCACATAATCACCAATCATCTTCACAGGCTCTGTTGTGATTCATAGGTCAGTTTCTTTGATCTATTCATTCTGTTGAAGCGTAAATAGATGTGGGTTGCTCTGTGTTTTCTGGGAATTTAATTTTTAAAGGGATATTATTTTTGGTTTTCCTCTGTTCTGGTTTTTAGTCTTTGATCTGAATTTTTTTTTTTTGGAGGTTTAGTGTGATGGGTTGGGGATAAAGTTTGGATTTTCAAGATGTTATATTGGTGGATTTTGAACATTTCCTCTGAGATGATTTTTTTTTTGTGGGGTGGAAACAAGAAGATGGATGTGCCCACCACATTTTGAAAATTGTTGTAGGTTTTTAAATGTTTGAAAAGCTTGTATTCAAAATTTCTTTGTTTTTCTTTTGTCGATTACACCATTCCCATAAGGACATGTTTTTATTTAATTATTGATTTATTTTTCTGTTGTTGAGGTTCCATTTTCTAAAGTAGAGGACAAATAGAAATGGATTCTGACCTTAATTTTGGGGATTCTTGTTAGTAATGCCTTATCTGTGGATTAGTTTTGACTAGTGATCCCATATATTTTTCTTTTGTCCTGGTGTCAAATTCCTATGCTTTTGGTTCCCAAAGGTTCTTCAGTTTTCTTAGTTATATATTCATTTTAATTTTATTATATCTCAATTATCAAGAGTAAAATGATTATTTTTTATTTTCTCATAAAGGTGATTGTCCATAGGAAGTTCTGGTGTATGACGTCCATTCAAGCGTTGTATATGGTGGCCAGGGCAGTTAATTTTTCAATCGTTCATTCATTTATTTAGTTTGGAGATTAAGTGCATTGCACCTTTACCCTTTTCCATTTAAAATCTAAGTTAGGAAAATTTTGACTTTTAAGTTTTTGCAACCAATGATAGACACAACATCTGTGTTAAATTAGGATAGCAATTGCAGTGGGGCTATAATTGAAGTGAATCTTATAGTGGTAAAGTTTTTGGATACATACCTAACATAGGAACTGTAGCAACTTAGGGCATGTTTGGTGCATAGTATTGGATAAAACCTGATAGTATAAGACCTGATTGTATAAGACTTGATTAAATTTTAATACTATCCAGTGTTAGATACATATGTTAGTTTGTTGCTACGAAATGGGAAAGCAAAAATGTAACTGTATGTTATCTAGGTCATTTATATATGAACTTTTCTATTCTATGCATGGATAATTAACACATTTAAGGTCATTTTAGCATCAGACAACAATGACCATGATCCTGGTTGTAATATTCTGCTACTGAGTTAATGTGAAATTTCTGTTATACGTGTAGTGTTTTAGTACATATAAAATGGAGACTGATCCTACTTTATTGTTGTATTTATATGTGCGGGACAAATATAGAAACTAATAGAATGTCTCCATCAATGAAATCAAAATCCAAGTCCAAGGAGAAGGTCTCTGCAGGAGCTGGTAAGGAACAACAGAAAACTTCTCCAAAGACTTCTGGGTCTACTAATCATGGGAGTGGCATTCCTGCTAGTGCATACAATCCCATCTTGGGAACATTTCAAGCTCTAGAAACATCATTGGTTGCTTCTTATGCTCCAATTCATGACAACAGCCATTTCCCAAAAATAGATTATACAGATGAGAATTCTAGTAGTCCTCAAGGAACTGTGTCTGAGTATGATTCAGTTTCTAATAATAGCAGCTGCTCTGGTGAATCAGAAGACCCTAAAGAGAAATTAACAAACTCTTCTTTGCGGCTTGATGTTATTCCCGGTTGTAATGACAGAAGGGAGAAGATCCGGCTTAAGAATGTGAGGAAGCACCAGAGGCAGAGGGAAAAGAGAGCTCAGGAGTTGCATGACCGGTGCAATGGGTATCTAATGTTGAGAAAGCTAGAAGCACTTGCACAACAGCTAGTGGCAATGGGGTTCTCTTCTGAGAGAGCAACATTGGCTTTAATGGTAAATGATGGAAAACTGGAGGAATCAGTATCTTGGCTGTTTGAAGGAAGTGAAGAAGAACCATATACCAAAGATACTACTAAAATTGTAAGTGAGGGTAATTTGAAAATTGACCTAAGTGAAGAGCTTGCCCAGATATCTGCTATGGAGGTGAAGCACAATTGTTCAAAGCAAGAGGTTGAAAGAGTAGTTGTTGCATGTGAAGGTGATCTTTAAAAGGCAGAAAATACCTTAAAATCTCTGAAGCAGGAATCTCTTGTGACCCAGTTAAGGTCTGAAGATTCTGCTCAAAATAATAGTTTGATGAGATCTCAAGGATTACCAGCAGCTTCAGTTTCAATGCAGGAGAGAGTCAATGGAAATGGCTTCAACAATTCCAAGGTAGGTGGTACTGATTCTATGTTCCCAAAACCTGGAAGCAGGAATCTACAGTCTCTAAACTCAAATCATCCAAATGAACTGACAGAGAAAAGATGGGGTGTTACAGGATCAAGCCCTTCTACTATGTTAACTATGGCACAGTCCATGCAATCATTGTCTCCATTTCTTAAAGTGGAGGCCTAACCTAGTGCCCTTAGGAATGAAGGAAGAATGATTCAACAAGTAGTAGGAAGGGAGCCAGTAATCATGATGCAGCATACACAATTCACAAATACCAAACAAAATTCTCTGAGTTCTATGAATTCCTTACCTTCAGGGACAACAGGTTGGTATGAAAATAGTATTCCTACTATTGAAAACATAAGGTCAAATGAGAAGTTACTACAGACTCACACCATAGGAAGTGTGAGTACAGATTACTTGGAGCAATTTTGTCAAGCTCCTTATAAAGAACATTCCTATGTCTTTGAACCTGTAGACTCCTCATCAACTGGGGTGGAAGGTTTCTATAAGCCAATGGGAGCATCTTCACCATCTCATACAATTCCTTCTCAGCATCATGGTTCATGGAGTATGAGTGCATCTTCTTCACCTGCACTCACAGTTCCACCATCTCTTGGACTATTTTCTGGACATCAGAATGCAGCAAGAACATTCAACGCGAATTCACATGTGGATTGGAATACTGGAGGCTTGATGCCAGAATTTGACTACACTAGTATAGATTGGAGTTTGGATTGCCCTTCATCTTCCAAATCAGGTGGATTGTGGGTAGGAGTAGGACTCTCATCAATGTTGAGAAACAGTTCTGGCAATAATAGGATGGCCAGTTCATGCATGACTGGATTGCAAAATGTTAGCATGGCTAAGGAAACTTCAACAACGTCTGGCTTGCGAGAGTGGACCACTCATTTTGCTGGGAAAGACATATTCAGTGTTTCCAGGCAATTTGTTACCTCTCCTCCTATGTAGTTTTTGTTTGTCTTGGAAACTAAAGAGGATGTGGCGTATTCTATGTAGTACTTGGAATGATTGTCTTGATGGTTGTTTTTGGTTTTCTAGTGAAATTCATCTTTTAATTTGTGGTCTATGATTTTTTATTTCCATGTAGTCATCCTCAAACTCCTCTTCCCTTCACTTGCATGTTTTTAATTTGAAGTAATTTTCTAAAGCTCATTGTTACAGGATCTTTATAAACCCCATGAGGTTGATTATACATGGCCTTATCCTACATTTTTACAAAAAGACTATTTCTCAAATTTGAACCTGTGAAGAAACAAACTTATTGCTGTTACATACAACAATTAACAGGGAAAAATTGTCAAATGATGCAAAATTGTGTATTACTATTCCCATCATCTTCGTTTAATTTAAGAAGTTGGGTCTATAATTGAAGAAACTTAGGCTAACTTCTCCAATTTTATTTTGGTAAAAATGTAGTGTTAGTTACCTCATACACCCCAAAATGATATTAGTTTTCTAGTATGAACATATTTCACATGAATGATGTTACAATGCTTTCCTACTATATGTTGACTTGGTACATTTAAGAAAATTAATTAAATCTCCAAAATGCTGGCTTAATGCTACATAACAACTAAGCTATCCTCCTTGTTTACTCACTTACTAGTATACGCACTACTTTTACGTATACACTAGTTATTCTACCCGTCTATTTCTTATTTTAATATTTATTAGTTTTATTAGAAATTATTTTTACTTGTCAAGATAATTTTATTGTATGGCTATGTACTATTAATAATAATTGATTAATCTTTTTTTCTTATCAATATTAAATCCTATTATTGTTGTCGTTTTTAAAACTATTTCATTATATTCTATCATTACTACTTTTTTTTCTTACCAACCCTTATATCCTAATATGGTTTTTTTTTTTATTATTCCATTCATTTTTTTAATAAAATTAATTTGCATAATATTTCATTTTTATTATAATTTTTTTAATTCTCAATTGAACTTTATTATATTGGATGGTAATGGTAGCGTATTTATTAATTTACTTTAACAATTAAGAACATATTTTAAATAAAATAATAATAAATATTGAAGACAAATAAACATTATGTTAAAATTTTTAAAGAAAATAATAGAATAATAAGACTCACAACAATATATTGTGTGAGCGTTAGTTAGAAAAATTTAATCAAGTAATACAGTAAAATTCATTTGGGAATGAAACAAATTCACTTTTAATTTTTTATAAATAGAATGGAATAATGAATGTAAAACATCACTTTTAATCATCTTTATTTCTTACCCACGCTAACACGTTAGCTTCTATAGATTTTGCCATCTCATTCTTTTCATTTTAGACAAATATGTATTTACTGATGTTCTTAAATGCATCTTAAGGCCGTTTTCTGTATAATACATACAGATATTGGAACATTTTAAAATACAAAAATAGAATGAGAATTATATATGCAACTTTTCAAATCATCCATTATTTCTTATATTTAATAATGGGAAAAATATTTCTCCCGGAGATAAAATTATCTCCAGTGAACTCAAAACGACGTCGATGTGAGGTTATAAGATTAAAAAATTATAATGATAAAGACTAATATAACCCTGTAATATATTATAATCACAAAAACACATTGATTTCTGTTCCAAAACGACGTCGTTTTAAGCTCACTGAAGATAATTTTATCTCCGGTAACAGAAAAAATCCTTTACCCTTTAATAATTCTCTTAATATAGACACAAAAATTTAAGCATCCCCATTCCCCTCCAAACTCCTTCATAGGGAAGTCCGACCTTAATGAATAAGAGTAAAATGATTGTAGTTGCTTCTGCTCAATAGCTGAACCAACAATGAAAATTGTCTTCTAAGTTTTGACTTTTATCCTAATAATAACTTCAGTTTCTTCCACCTTTCACAGAAACAAAAGCCCCAATATCCATAAGCATGTCAAATATAAATTATGAACAATTCAGTCCCCACCCCGTCTCCTTCTCCTTCTCAAAGCCCTTATAAAGATCAAATTAAGTTCCCTACATAACCTTGACGATGGGATAAAGGACAATTGGGTGGGGTAATAGGCAAGGTGGAAAGAGAACTTCACCAAGCTGCTCCAAACAGCAGTGAAAAGTGAAAAATAATGACTTTAGTTAAAAATAAAATTTAAGGAATTTACTTGGAATAGACTGGGACATAATTCCAACCCTGTCAAATGACTATTCCCTATCAATGTGTAGAAACTATACATTCACCTTAAAACACAAAGGGAAAATCTCAATGCACAAGACTCCCCGATTTGCGAGGATAGGAGCAAGAGTCAATAGTACACAGCCTTATCCTTGCATTTTGATAAAGAGGTTGTTTTCCATACTCGAACCCGCGACCTTCAGATCCCAAGTAGCTATCTTACCGCTGCTCTAAGGTTCACCCTCATTCACCTTAAAACATATTAATAAATGAGAACATCCATTCAGCAGAATCCCTATATTCTATGTGAAATTATATTCTCATGTTGTATGAGATTCATCTCTTATGTTACACTCACATAAAAAGATGTGGCTTTTTTTTTTTTTAAAAAAAAAAATTGGTGGGCCCAACTTTTCTCCTACTATATGAGAGAAGTAAAGCCCATATTCTATACACCAAAATGTTCAATACACTGTTCACCCTCCCCTCCACCACCAGAACTGTTTAAACAAGTATATCTTTCTCATCCTAGAATTGTAAGTCAGGAAAGCTCTGGCTTTGACAGGATCAACATTTAAATATTCAAATGCATACATCTGTTTTCCCTCTTCCAACCCATCTATCTCCATCACAGCCTGAAATAGCTCTGCAGCATCAATTGTGCATTTGCTGTGCTCCATTGAATCAGCCAATCGTTGTATGCTTGATGCCACCGTCATCAATGCATCCTGAAGAGCATCTGAACTGCAAGGACGTTTGGGAAGTTGTCTCAGAGGTTGAACCGCAGGAGGCTCCGGTATCTGACCATACTCTGGAGGCACACTGTAAGACTCAGTTCCATCTGTCTCACTCATGTTTTCTGAACTGGGAGATGCAAATGAGGCTGATTCATCTTCACAGTTCTTCATGTCCACTTGATTTTTATCACCCTTCATCTTAGCCCAACGACCAGGAGCTTGATCATTCCCACAAACAACTTTAAGCTGATCATACATATCTATCTGCTTTCCGCGAAATCCTTTTGCATCAGGGTGTGTCTATCCAACGAATTAGAGAACACTAGAATAGGTATTTTGAATTAATGCATAACATTCATAAACTGGGAAAGATTAAAGATAGACTCACCGAAACATATCTCTTCCAAAGCTCATCACGATCACACTCGATCATCTTTGTATTTGGATTCCACCAGAAACCATCTTGACTTAGCACATCTTTTATTACTTTATACCTCTTCTTAAGTGTCTTCAGACGGTTGATAATTTTCTGATTATTCAAATTTAAGTTGAAACGAGTGTTTACAGCTACACAGACAGCAACATATGCATTTTCACTGAAACATTTGTCAATTCTGTTTCCATTTTTTGCTTGAACAACCAGAGCTTCAATTAGGCATTTATCCATTGCAATTGACCACACAACATTTCTTCCTTTATTTTTCATATCCCTTCTGTGTACTTGCGGATCACAGTGCTCCATTTCTACACGCTGACAAAAAAATTGAAACAAACAGTTCAATATAATAATGCACACATCATAACATTTAAGTTGATTTTATTATCCCCATTTAATTAAACATAGTATGAACTATGAACCACTAAGTTACTAAAAGTTTTACAGAAGCAATGGGGAAGAAATGGTATGAATTCTGAAGTAATAAGAATCCAATACTGTGAGTGCCTACGTGTCAAAATTCACATGCAGTACACCCAGAAAAGGTTACATCATAAAGGAACAATACTTTTAGGTTCCATCAATGAAATCTTGAACTTAAAAGAAAAGGAAATTAAGGGCTCATACTAATAATCGTCTCTATTAATATCATTAATATTACAGAAGCAACCTCAAAGAAAATATTTTCACCTAACAAAAAAATAGTATAATTGAAATCCCATGCTTATGCATTCTTTATCAATTGAATAGAAAATAACATTCTGACATCAATGTACACGGTTCTAAGACCAGAGTTTTCTTTTAAAATGTTCATTGATTACCTACTGACAGAGCCAGTCAATAAAGGTACCACTCTCGGTTATCAAACTCATAGATCCTACCTAGGATACCTGTAAAGCACGAGATTGTATGTCATAACACCAAACCTAAGATTCTACCAATAACAAAGTTTTATTTAGAAAATGTATAAATATAAAATAACTCTGAATACCTTTAAAATCACAACTAGTCTAAGTCAAAAAGTCTAAGTCAAAAATACATAACAGAGATAAGTCTGTAAAAAGATATTAACCCTCTAATAAAACAAAGGTCATAAAAGATTTAAATTTAATATGATATGATTATGTACATGCTGTGAATAAATCCATATACTTTGAGTTAATCTCATGGACAAGTATAAACAAATTTATTTAAGAAAAGTGGTACAGAGAAAATATTAATGTTATAATATTACATCCATTCCTATCCAACAATATATATATATATATATATCATACCCACACCCATAATGCACCTAGTGGACATAAATGACACCTAAGCTCTTTTCTTCACACCAAGTCAGAGTCGCACACTTTATTCACTCCTAAATCCCCACAAGTAATGTTGACTGCTGACAAAGTTTCCTGTAACTGCAAGAGCCACAAAATCCTTATATATATATATATATATATAAGCTCAACTTAAGCTTATGTTAGAGAGATATAACATAAAATTATTAATGTGACATTTACTTAACAACTTAACCTTTTGGGTTAAATTGGCCATTTACATTATATCAGAGCCTCTGTGACCAAATGATTACAAGTTTGAGGAATTTCTTAACACAAGTAGGTAGTTTGTGAATTGTCCACCCTTCAAATACAATAGACTCTTGTGTGAGGGGACATGTTAAAAAAATATAATATAAAACCATTAATGTGACCTATACCAAACATCTTAAGCTTAGGCTTTGTATTTTATATCACATCATATCATATAACAATGTAGAAAATCAGAATTCAAATTCAAATATTTTTCTGTTTTTATTTCCTATTAATTAGGAATAATTAAGATTAATTAGGATTGATTGTTTTTTTTTATTTCCTATTAATTAGGATTAATTGTAATTGATTAGAATTAATTATGATTATGTTTAGTGAGTCATAGCTGAGTCATTCTTATGATTGTGATTAGGTTTGGTGAGTCATAGCTTAGTCATGCTTAACTATTTTTCCTTGTATAAATACTCCTCATTCCTCATGTAATTATTCAAATCAATATACTGAAAACCTTTTTCAATATGGTATCAGAGCAGGTTGGTCCTGAGAAAACTCAGCCACCACAACCACCGTGAAACCGGCGGCACAACGCCGGAAAACTCAACCTCCAACCATTATTAAGGTTATTTTCCCTTCCTACAAAGTGTAACAGCCCGTTACGTACCGGTATTGTTAACATTAATTATGATATTAAGCGCAGTTACAATCACAGCAGTTCATTTATAAAACGCGAATAAATTTTTTTCCGATTATTACGCGAGCATTTAAAACATAAAAAGGCGTAATAATTAAAAGCTGTGACCGTAACCGTAAACTCTTGCGGAAGACTTATTTAAACTATTTTTATCACTTATGTTACTTATTATAAGTTACTAAGGAGTTCCCATAAACTCACTTAGCCAATTTCCAACTTTACGTTTGTTACCAATTCGAACATGTTTCACTCTAAGTTTTTCTGCGACCAAACCGATCGGAACCAACCCTTCTTCTCAGATTATATCTTTGTGTTACTTAATTCCCTTTTTAAAAAGCTAACATACGCTCAATTCGGAGCTCATTTGCTCCGGTTATCGCCGTTTGAAGTTGGATAAGCAATTAGCCCAAACAATCCCAAAAACAGCTCCAAACCACTCACATTGCTCGAATTACTTCACTCAATCGACTCAACCATTTGCTCTCAAATTTTTATCCTACAAACTAGACATCAAAAAATTCATTTTGATATATCACACGCTTAATTTGGCGGAGAAACGAAGCAGGAATTAATTTCCCAAATCCAGTCCAGAATCTGCCTCAGGTGTAGGGGCACATGGGCAGTCCGTGTTTCTCTATTTTTTTCAGGCCGAAGATCAACCCAGAATTTCCTAAAATTTTGACACAAGGTAGAGGACATCTCAACCTTCAAAATGGCGTATGGCACGTCCCTAGGGGACCTCTATGGAGGGAGATATGGTCTCCCGAAGTTTTCCTAAAATCTGCCAATTCTACAGAAAATTCGCCAGAGTTTCCTTTGTTTTTCCAATAATCCCAAATTTGTAAAAGATCATTTAAACCTCAAATGTACCTAATAAACACATGATAATACAGTAATAATCCAATGGGTGGCACACACAAGGACCAACAACGCCTTGGGGCACTTACAACCCAATCCAGTTTATAGTTATTAAACATAGAGTCCATATCAATCATTCTTAAGTAGTTGCAATCACTAACACCTTTTTCATGCATATTTCCATCATACATATTATCATAACCTAAAATAGGCCTAAGGCCCTTCCATCATAATTAGACATGCATCAATACTATTACAATATGGCTTTACAAATTACAACTTGAAACTAAAACTTCAAATTACATTCTTCTAAAATTTCAACTTAATTTAAAAGACAACATAACCAAATACATCACTACTAGACTTAGGCAAAATGGCATGAACAAGATGCTAATGAAGCTACTAATAAATACAAATGACATGTTCATGCCCTAAGTCTAGCCTAGGCCACACGGCCAACAAAATGCAAAATATGAAGCGCTCCAGCGCTCACTCTGCGGGCCTCTTGCCCGAGGCTCCTGCTCCACTGCTACCTCCTGAAATAAATGCCCCGAGACGGGGTGAGATATACGAATATATCTCAGTAACCAAGAGGTTCTGGAGAAAACTCCACCCAATGGTTCACTTCGATGCATATCAATAGAATACAACAACCACTTTGAAAACGGGATATAGCAAGGGATTTAGAGAATGGGGAATATAAAGAAAACAAAATACGACGATACGGGATGGTAACCCCAATTCCACGTACGCCCTCGGCATATATAAGCCTATGGGTATCATCCAAGGTGTGTTCACAGAAACCACAACCATGATGCCCAAACCAACCAAAACGCCAAAGACATTCCTAGTGTGCTCCTACCCGGATCACACACCATGACCGCAGTCAACTGGAACTCCCTCCTGGAGACCTATCCAGCGGAAGTCCGAAAATGCCCGAAGGCTAATAAAACTGTCTACTGGCCAGAGACTCGGTACTTAAGTACCCATAGCAATAATGCATGCATGCTCATGTGTTATATACTATTCATACACACTTCCTACCGTTACCATCAACTGGAAAGGTGGAACAGAAAAGGGGAACAAGCCCCAGTACCAAGAGGTTACCTTAATTCGTGTTTCCACAAGCTCCGCAGCAGCTTATCCCTCAACTCGGTACACAGCGGAATGCCTACACAGAGGACATTCCCAATCACTCTCAGTTCAACCCATACATGTTAATTTATAATTACACATGCAATGAACCAATTTCTTACCTCAATCCACTTGGTCCCGGACCAAGGGCAATTCACTGATTCAAGATTCGGGATTCAGGTCGACGTACGGCAACCTATACAATAATGTACATCCATCAGTACTCGTCAAATAGTATCAAAACGCAAAAACACAAAAATCCTTCCCATCCTCCCTTGATGGTTCGGCCATTGTAGTGTAAATGTGAGATTTATTTTTCTAAATTTTCTTTCTCATTTTATAACACTCCCTTAGGTTGTTTAGAGGCTAGTTCAATCGTCGTTTTTTCGTTTTCCGACATTTACGCATCGTTTTGCGAAATATTTCATTCTGGGCTCATTTAGGTCTCTAACACAATTCATTTTTTTCCATTGATTCAAACACTCTCCAAGCACAACACAACCCATCTAAGCACCATATAACTACACAAATCATCATCCAAATTATTTTTCAACAACAATTCCTCAATCTTTCCTCAAAGAATCGAATTTTACCCTATGGCATTCCAAGGAATTTCCATACAACTTTAATCATTCCACACCTCATACAATCCTATTATATCAACATACAATCATACAACAACTCATCAATCCAATCCTAACACATTTTCAAAACTCAAAGTCATGACAACCTCAAAATTTTCTAAGTTAAAAATTCACATTTTTCATCAATAATTTTTATTGCATTTATGGCTACTACACATCATTCTAAGACACATTCATGTACAAACATTTTCCAATTGAGCTCTCTAAACACATCAATCCAACAAGCCCTCTTTAGGGTTCATAAATTCAACCACAAAATCAAACCATTGGAACACAAGGAAACTCACCCAAAAGCTTGGCACAAGGCTCCTCCTAAACATACTCCACCATTGGAGCATCAATCAACACCATTTTCACAAATCTAAAGGAAAGGGCCGCAGCTTTGGGGAGGGTTTTTCTCAAAATCTAGTGGCTTTCAAGGCTTGGGAGTACCACCAATGGATTTAGAAGGCCATTTCCATCAAATTTCAAGACAAGAATCAATGGATTTGGTGAAGAAATGGCTAAGTTATGGTGAAATGAAATCTTGGAGGGGAAGGGCTATGGTGGCTGCGGGTTTGAGCAAGAAGAGGGAGGAAAGTGATGCATGAATAGTGCCAAGCACATGTGGCTTAAGTCACTTAAGTGGGGTGGGTCCCACCGCCACCTTACGCGATTTAAAACTAATCCGAATTTTCCTCTGATTCCACTAAACGTCCGTAAATTCACAACCTATTTAGAAACTCAAATTTTTAACATTAACTATTCCCCTTTAATTAGGCTTGATCAGATGAATTAAGAGTCCTCCATTCGTTCGGAGAAAACACTGTTTTAAGCTATTATGCGCGCCATTGGCACGCTTCCCCAAACTGTCTTAATTTCATCAAATATTATAAGAAATCATATTTCCTAACTCATTAGACCATTTTTAACTCATATTTGAAACCTAGAGCTCAAAACTCAATCGGCACGTTTTACGGTGCAATCGTACCGCGGTATTTTTACCCGCGAAATACACTATTCACTGATTTTTCTGAAACTTGCCTGTCCACTCAATTTTTCGTTCTGAACCTATTTCCAGGGTTATTTTTACCATCTGAGACCTTCTACTCAATTTTTATCTTCCTAGGGTTGCGTGTTGGCTAATTACCGTTTTGCCCTTTCTTTGTATTTTGGCCTAATCTTTTGGATTTTCACTAATCCATCACTTGATTGCTCACTTAATATTTTAATTACTTGATTTAAAATTGTGAGGTGTTATACAAAGTCCCAAGAGCAAAGTAAGGCTACCAATCACTGTAAAAGGCAAAATCCCAGCTTTCCACCACCGTCAGCCACCGTCAGCAGCCGTCGAAAAATTTTTCCGGCGACATTTCCGGCCAAGATCCGCACCATTCGAAACAGAAGGAGCCGGTCTACAAGTTTCAAGAAGGACCATCAGATTCTGCTGAGCCACACGCCCCCACGCGCTAGAGAAAGGATGGAGCGTCCGCCCTACGCGTTACCACACGCAGCCATGTTGATTGAAAGTAAATTTCCATCCAGCAATGTTGCTCAACAAGGTATAGCTTTCCATGTTGATAATAGTAGTCGATGGATTCTTGATTCAGGGGCTTCAGATCATATGATAGGTAATGCAACCTTATTTTGTTCTTATACCCATTACTATCAACAATCACGAATAAGAACAGCAGATAGCAGCTTCTCTACTATTGCTGGAAAAGGATCCATTAAACTTTCTGAACACATTACTTTGAACTCAGTCCTTCATGTTCCCTCTCTTACTTGTAACCTTATCTCTATCAGCAAACTTACGTCTGAGTTACATTGTGTTGCCAAGTTTGCTGTCAATGCTTGTGTTTTCCAGGAACAGGACTCGGGGCTGATGATTGGCAGTGCTAGAGAGGAAGAAGGACTTTATTATTTAGAAAAAGATTCTTGTGAAGGAAAAATTTTTGTGAACCACTCGGTATGTTTGTCTGATGATTGTAATGATGTTTTGTTGTGGCATCGTCGGTTAGGACACCCAAATTTCATTTATCTTCAGAAGTTGTTCCCAAGCTTATTTATCAATAAAAATCCCAGTTCTTTTTCTTGTGATATTTGTCAGCTTGCAAAACATTCTCGTGTTTCTTATCCTCCTAGAGTCCATCATGATTCTTCTCCATTTACCTTGATTCATAGTGATATATGGGGTCCAGCCAGTGAAAAAAATATCTCTGGTGCTCGTTGGTTTATAACTTTCATAGATGATCACTCTAGGGTATGTTGGGTATACCTTCTAAAGGATAAGTCTGACGCTGCATCCATTTTTAAAAACTTTCATGCTATGGTTCAAACTCAGTTCCAGACCTCTATCCAAATTCTTCGAACTGACAATGGTACTGAATATTTTAATTCTGTTCTTGGAAACTATCTCAGCCAACATGGTATTCTTCATCAAAGTTCTTGTCCTAACACCCCTCAACAAAATGGGGTGGCTGAAAGAAAAAATAGACATCTCCTTGAAGTTGCTCGAGCTCTTATGTTTACCATGCATGTCCCTAAATATTTGTGGGGGGAAGCTGTCTTGACTGCAGCATACCTCATCAATCGGATGCCTTCTCGTGTCCTAAATTTTCAATCTCCTTTATCTTGTCTTACCCACACCTTTCCTTCTTTTCGGGCTCATTCTTCCCTTCCTCCCAAGTTGTTTGGCTGTGTGGCTTTTGTACATGTTCCTTCCCATCAAAGGTCCAAGCTCGATCCTAAGTCCATTAAATGTGTCTTCATAGGATATCCTCCTAACCAAAAGGGCTACAAGTGTTACTCATCTTCACTTCGTAAGGTCTTTGTTTCTATGGATGTCACATTTGATGAGAGACAATCTTTTTTTCCTTCGACTTCTCTTCAGGGGGAGTCTATTGGGGTTGATGAAGATAAGTCTTGGAAACCAAATGATTCTGTTGTTTTGCCTTTGCCGTTGGAGACAGGGGAGTCATTATGAAAAAGACAGGGGGAGTTAATGTGTCAGATAATGGAGATCCTCCCGGGAAATGGGAAAAGTTTTACAGCAGGCGAGAATCACCTCAGGAGCCTCTAGACTGCCAGGATTCTGACTCGAGTCTTAGTTCCAGCAACACTGATACAGCCAACCTAGATGTGCCTATTGCTCTCCGAAAAGGTACTAGATCTTGTACTGCTCATCCTATTTCTCATCATATCACATATGAAAAGTTGTCCCCAGGTTTTCGTGCTTTCAACACTATGTTAGACAGTACAAAAATACCAAAAAATATCCAAGAAGCACTTGATGATCCAAAATGGAGGAATGCAGTCTTTGAAGAAATGGATGCACTCAACAAAAATGGAACTTGGGAGTCTGTAGCATTACCCAGAGGAAAGAAAACAGTAGGTTGCAAGTGGGTGTTCACAATAAAGTTTAATGCAGATAACAACATCAACAAGTATAAGGCCAGACTGGTTGCTAAGGGATTCACTCAAACTCATGGGATAGACTATCAAGAGACATTTGCCCCTGTTGCCAAGCTTAACACTATCCGAGTTCTTTTATCACTTGCTGCAAATCTTGGTTGGCCCTTGCAACAATTAGATGTAAAGAATGCTTTCTTAAATGATGATCTACATGAAGAAGTTTATATGGATCCACCACCTGGTTTTGAAAAAGGAGACGATTCAGTATGCAAGTTGAAAAAGTCTCTCTATGGTCTTAAACAATCTCCTAGAGAGTGGTTTGAGAAGTTTACTCAAGCTGTTAAGGGAAGAGGATTCCTCCAAGCTCAGACTGATCACACTTTATTTTTAAAACACTCTAATGGTGGTAAAATTGCTATTCTCATTGTTTATGTTGATGACATAATTGTCACAGGTAATGATTGTGAGGAGATAAGCTCTTTGAAGAAATGTTTAGCTAATCAGTTTGAACTGAAGGATCTTGGATCTCTCAAATATTTCCTAGGCATGGAAGTTGCTCGAAGTAAGGCAGGAATTTCTTTAACTCAGAAGAAATATATTCTAGACCTGTTACAAGAAACAGGAATGCTTGGGTGCAAGCCAGCAGAGACTCCAGTTGAACCCAATATTAAATTGGGAATCGAAGATGGGAAAGAAGTTGACAAAGAGCAGTATCAGAGATTGGTGGGGAAGTTGATCTACTTATCTCACACTCGGCCTGATATTGCATTTGCAGTTAGCATGGTTAGTCAATTCATGCATTCTCTTAAGGAAAAACACCTGAGTGCAGTTTATAGAATTCTGAAGTACCTCAAAAACACCCCTGGACGAGGATTGTTCTTTAAAAGGGGACACAAGAGGATGATTGAAATATATACAGATGCAGATTGGGCTGGCTCTGCATTGGACCGAAGATCCACTTCAGGATATTGCACCTATATTTGCGGAAATCTTGTGACCTGGAGAAGTAAGAAACAAACAGTTGTTGCCCGGAGCAGTGCAGAAGCAGAATTTCGGGCTCTAGCCCATGGTATTTGTGAAGGAATTTGGTTAAGAAGACTCCTTGAGGAATTGAAGATCTTTTTTCCCTACCTGTCAGAGTGTATTGTGATAATAAGGCTGCTGTCAGTATTGCTCAAAATCCAGTTCACCATGACAGAACAAAACATGTGGAGGTTGATCGCCACTTTATCAAAGAAAAAATAGATGATGGAAGTGTATGTATGGTGTATATTCCTACAAAAGAGCAGATTGCAGATATTCTCACTAAGGGCCTACACCGGCCAGCCTTTGAAGACTTGATTGGCAAGTTGGGAATGATCAACATTTACCTCCCAACTTGAGGGGGAGTGTAGAAAATCAGAATTCAAATTCAAATATTTTTCCGTTTTTATTTCCTATTAATTAGGAATAATTAAGATTAATTAGGATTGATTGTTTTTTTATTTCCTATTAATTAGGATTAATTGTAATTGATTAGAATTAATTGTGATTATGTTTAGTGAGTCATAGCTGAGTCATTCTTATGATTGTGATTAGGTTTGGTGAGTCATAGCTTAGTCATGCTTAGCTATTTTTCCTTGTATAAATACTCCTCATTCCTCATGTAATTATTCAAATCAATATACTGAAAACCTTTTTCAATAAACAACAATATACATAAGAGAATAATATTCATATCTCTTTTTTCCTCCTTCTCAACCTAAACCCTATAGGTTAAACACAATGACATGAAGTTGTTATCTTTTGGCAATGTTATTATGTTGAGATGAGTGAGGAGAAGTGGAATGATGAATCATTGCATGAAACTACATAAAATAACTAAATGGGGTAGAAAAATATTCTTTTGCATTATCACTATGCAGAATGCAAATAGTTTACCCAAAAAGTTGGGACCTCCAAAGAAGTTTGTAAAAAATCAATTCAACCCAAAAGCTTAAGCTGATGGGTGAGGGCTTTTTAATGGTTTATATTTTCTCTGACAAAGTTTATCAAAATAGATGTTACTCTTTTGAATGAATAAGTTAGCAATTGAATAAAAGATTTGCATAAATGCTATCCTAAATGATCAAGAGACAAAATCCTTTTATCCAGACTAGCAAACTAAGGAAGAGTCAAGGAGACCCAAAAAAGACTCCAATTCAAAGGATTCTCAATCATTTAAGATTCCTTTTGCTCATGTTCAATCTGTTTTCTTTACCCTTCCTTTCTTTTCAAGTCCTAATATTATAATGTAAGACTACTATTTCAAAAGTTCTAAACAATTACATTTGTAGCAAGACTAGCCTAATTTCTCTATCTTTATGTTGTCATAACTGAAAAAAGTTTGCAAGAGAAAAATAAAAAAAAGAACTTACAGAAATTCAGGGGGGGAAAGGACGCAACCAACCAATGTCCATTAGTCTCATAATTGTTAAAGCACAAATCACTAGTGCATAAAAAACTATAAATTGGACAAAAAAATGTGCAATAACTAACCATTGAATTATGACGTCCATAGAGGAAGCACATACTAGATCCATTGCCATGCCTCAGGGCCAAAAGCATTTTCCTTGTATACAAGGCAAGAGATGTTGTATGCCTACAAGGCAACAAATTTTGCATGCTTTAAGATATAAAAATTCAAAGAAAATAATGTTGAAAAAAAGTAAAAACAATATAATAATAAATGATATTTAATACTCGTAATTGCATTAAGAAACATTGCTAGACTTTCAGCAGTACAAAGGGATTTGTAAGGAAATCCTCGGTAGTACCATCTATTTATGCATGATTTACAATATCTAATAATAGGAAATTAGGAATTTGCAGTCTCTAATACTAAAAAATTTGCAATATCTAAGATAAGGAAACTAGCAAATTATTGAAAATAATGCAAATCAAATTCTATTTATTTACAGAATAACCATTCCCTAAATAGAAGATATACGAACTTTTTTTCCTAAATTAAAGATAGTCCCTAAATAGAAGATATAGGAAGTATTTTCCTAAATTAAAGATATTTTCCAACATCTGCTAAATACTTCAGCATTTGAGTAACTAAGTTGAATGATTTATTGCATCCATATCAATGCTTTTATTAAATTGGCTTTAAATTCAATCCTCACACATCCACTCTCATAATTAATTAAGTTTTAGAATAATAACAGTGAGTATAGCGAGCATATCAGTGTGTGTGATGTAGAATACAAAGTAACAAAACACAAAATAACTCAAAAAAATAATAATTAAGCAAGGTCCTAATGTTGTGGGAAGAGGCGTATTATAGCTCTCTAAATTTACAACAAACTCTACCAAAAACTGACATGGTATCAGAGCCTATTTTCAAATGATCGAGAGTTTGATCCTTGTTGCCCCAATATTATAACAAAAAAGTTAAGTTTTGGCATAAGGTAAACCAAAAAGGGATATGTGCATTATCCAACTTCAAAACCCAAAAGATTCTAGCATGAGGGAGCGTGTTAAGAGATACAGTAAATACCTTTTTTGATCCTTAGCAAATTTCACGATACCCTATTTAGTCCCCATGAAAAAAAAAGGCATTCGTGGTGCCTGGTTTTTTCAAATTAGGCTCACGTAAGTCCTTCTGTTAGTGGGGCTCCAATGTCGTTATTAACGAATCTCACGTGTAATGTTAAGTTGCTGAGTCACAATGTCACAATCCACCTTGGACAAAAAACGATGTCGTTGAGTGTATCACTTGCATCTCACTCGAGGTTGCTCATTGCTCATGGTAAAGACAATTGAATCTGAAATATATTGTATATTCAAGTGTGTAAGTCTGTACAAGGAGGCTCTCTATTTATAGAGACTAAAAGACCTAATGGGATGACCTAATGGGCCAAGCCCACAATCTAGACTATTCTAATAATAATAAATTAATATTATTTCTAACACTCCCCCTCAAGCTGGTGCGTATATATCAAAAGCTCCCAGCTTGTTACAAATATGATCTATTCGGGGACCTCTTAGAGCTTTAGTGAATACATCCGCAAGTTGATCATTGGAATTGACAAATGCTGTCTCGATCTCCCTTGACTGGATCTTTTCTCTAACAAAATGACAGTCAATTTCTATATGCTTGGTTCTCTCATGAAAGACTGGGTTAGAGGATATATGCAAAGCGGCTTGGTTGTCACAAATGAGCTTCATAGGCTTTTGTTCACAGAGATGGAGTTCCTTTAGCAATTGTCTCAGCCAGATGAGCTCACAGGTTGCATTTGCCATTGCCCGATATTCTGCCTCCGCATTGGATCTGGCGACCACAGTTTGCTTCTTACTCTTCCAAGAGATCAAATTTCCTCCGAAGAGAACACAATACCCTGAGGTGGATCGTCTATCTGAAGGAGAACCTGCCCAGTCAGCATCTGAATAACTAGAGATCTCTGAACTCCCTTTATTTGTATATAATAAACCTCTTCCTGGCGCCTTTTTAATATATCGGAGAATTCTAATAACTGCATCCCAATCGGAGTCACAGGGAGAATCAATAAATTGACTTGCAACACTGACTGCGAAGGAGATATCTGGCCTTGTCACAGTAAGATAATTCAATTTTCCAACTAGTCGGCGGTAGCGACTGGGATCTGGCAGTGGCTCCCCCTGTCCTGGTAATAACTTATCATTGGGGTCCATAGGTGTATCAATGGGTTTACAGCCTAACATGCCAGTCTCATCTAGGATATCCAGTGCATACTTCCTCTGACAGATGGAAATGCCCCGCCTAGGCTGTGCAACTTTGATCCCCAAGAAATATCGAAGTCTACCAAGATCTTTGGTCTGAAATTGATTGAATAAATGCTCTTTCAACTGATCAATCCCGGTCTGATCACTGCCTGTAATGATAATGTCATCAACATAGACCAGGAGATAAACGCACTGGCCAGAAGAGCTATGCCGGTAAAAGACAGAATGATCGGCTTTGCTTCTGATTAAGCCAAAGGATTCAACAACTGAACTAAAGCGGCTAAACCAGGCTCGAGGAGATTGCTTCAGGCCATATAAAGATTTCCGAAGTTTACATATCATTCCAGAACTCTCCCCCTGAGCAACAAAACCTGGTGGTTGCTCCATATAAACTTCCTCCTGGAAGTCACCATGTAGAAAAGCATTCTTAATATCAAGTTGGAGAAGGGGCCAGTGATGAATGGCGGCAAGGGCAAGAAACAGGCGAATATAAGCCATCTTAGCAACAGGAGAAAAAGGTATCCCCATAATCAAGACCTATTATTTCTAACAAAGACGTTGCAAGAAAGGAAAATAGAGAACCCTAACAAAATTTCCCAAAACCATTTTACGTTCGTTTCTGCAAAAAATGGAGATAATATACTGAAATTTCCCATCGCCATCAACATCGTGATGGTCTCCCCCCATGTTGATGGCATAATCACATGTCCTGTTCCACAGAGAAATATCCTGTAAGTTCTTCACCTCCTACCTCTTCCATCCAATCTTCTTTTGAAACTCAATTAAAGTTACAACATCAGACTCACCACTAGCTTTCATTCTTGTAAGGGTTTGCTCAAGATCAGCAAACACTTCCATCTCTTGTTACAAACTTGCATTAGTTGATATGAACTTTTCCATCCTTTCGATCTTTTTTTTCATCTTTTCGCAAGTGAATTCCCACCCATATGGATTCACATCCATAGTGATGAACTCATAAAAGGCATTCAAAACCTTTCAAAATTGGATCACTACATTTCTTCCCAAGCCTAGCCACAGACCCAGCCACATCTGCCATATTCTCAAGTATCTCCATACAGATCAAACGTTCAATGAAAAAATCATCATCTGAAACTGAAACAAGCTTTCTTATGCCCACTGAATTTGTGATCTCCTCTCTCAACCTAGCAACTTGTTTATCACTCAAAGACTGTCGTATATTAGCCAACAAAAAATACACAAAATAAGATTGTTAAATATCTAATACAGATACCAAATAGATTTCAACCTGTATATCAAATATTTTCAACCTCTTATCTAGAAATTACCCACTACTTGTATGATAGGAAACAAAATATGTTTATAATGTAACTGCTTGTCAGTCAAAAAAAAAAAAATGTTTAAAGACGATGAAGAAAGGAACAAAAAGTGCAAAAGAATATCTAGCCACAATCAAAACAATATGTGATTCGTTGAAATTGATTGGAAGTCCTATAACAATAGAAGAACACACAGAGACTATCCTTGAAGGTCTTCCCTCTTAGTACAATCCTTTTGTAAAGATGGTGCATGGTCGAGACAGATCCTACTCCGTTGCTAATCTTGGAATTGAGCTAATGAGTCACGAACAACTCTCAATCAAACAAAATGAACAGATCTTGGCTGAAGGACCTTAGATAAACCTGACCCAACGTGCTCAGGTCTCGCAGAAAGCTACGTTAATACAACTCACATTCTAGGACAGACAAGTGACTCAATCCACACACAACAATTTCAATGACTACAGAGAGGGTGACACAGATAGCAGTGAAGTTGAAGAGGATCAACCACCACGCGATAGTGAAGTTGTTCATCTTGAACTTTAGTTCCTTCCTTTCATTGCCCAGAGAGTATAATGGTTGATATATTTCTTTATTTTATTTTTTTAATTTATATATATATATAAACACACACACACTTAACTTTCATTTTTATCCTTTTTCAATCTCTTCGTATCTTTCATTTGGGTTCATCTACCACCGACCCCAATTAGTTTGGAATAAAGGTAATATTAATGTTGGATTTTTTTTTAATTTGGGATGATTGAAAATTATATAAAATAAGATTTAAAATGATAAAATAATCAACAGTACCAATTTATTCTAAATAGATGGATCATATTTTTCCACATGGATTTACCATGATCACTTAACAGAAACAAAACCAAAGGATCTATTGAAATGATAGTTAAAGAACTAATCTGAACAACTTTAGAGCTCGTGGTGGTACTTCGCAAAATGTCTCGTTTAGGGTGGCTGAATGTACTTTTCCATATTTTTTACAAGCAAGTGTTTAAAAACAAGTTAAACCATCCATACGATTAACAAGTTTACAAATAGACAACCATTAGAAACTTCAAATGATAGAATGATATTATGACAGTAAAATTCATGTAGGTAAATGGATATTTTATATATTTATCCAATTCTGCATACCATGATATTGCTGGTACAGTAAGAGAATTCAGGATTTTAAAGCCATGGCGGATAGATGCTATGCTCAAGAATGAAACAGTGCCATCCTCAAACAGTTCTTCAATACCTTCTCTTCTTTTAATAAAATCAATGTCAGCAATTGATGCAGCAACCGTTCCTGTGATGAGGACCAGCCAATCAATAATCAAGTATTACGACAAAGAGGCGTGTAACCAGTAACCCACAAACCTCCACTAAAATAAGTCTTCTTCAGCAACTTGGCAGCATCTGGATGCAAAAGAATAAAGAGGATAATCAATAAGAGAGAGTCTTTTACAAAGTCAAATTCAAATTGAATACATATTTTCCATCCATCAATACCCCTACCCTCGATATTTGGGGTTTAATGGGGAGTATTTTCTTTCTTTTTACATATTTTCTATCAATAATGTTGAAATTCTCAGGATTAAACAGAAAAGGGAAAAGAAAGATAATGAAAGAACGCAAACAGGTGTGATAGAATTCAAGAACCAGCAAAAAAAAAAGTGATAGAAAACAGAAGAAAATGAAATAAAGGTTCAGAGAGAATGTTTGAGAATTTTATTATCTAAATAATGATGAAAAAGGAACTTTAAAAGAACCCTTTAGTTTATGTTATATTTATAATAGAGACCGGGATCTGATTCACCTAACAGATTCTAACTCATCTAACTACTTAACAGTTAGGTAGTTAGTTGACAGTTAAACTGACAGCTAGCTACTGAACAGATATGAATTACTCGAACATCACAGCGAGCTATTCAACGTATATTACTCCGACATTTCCCCTTCAAACTTAGGGTGGGTGTATCAATGAAATGGTCAAAACCTTATGTTTGTCCCTTAATTCACAAAATCTGTGTGATGACAAGGCCTTGGTGACGAGATCTGCACACTGGTCGTAAGCTGGAATGTGGCAGACTGTGAGGCTTTTGTATATGAACTTTTCTCTCACAAAGAAAAGATCTAGTTCCATACGCTTTGTCTGAGAGTGTGGCAGACTGTGAGGCTTTTGTATATGAACTTTTCTCTCACAAAGAAATAGTTCCATACGCTTTGTCTGAGAGTGAAGTACAGGCTTATCTGAGAGTGAAATTGTGCTAAGGTTATCACAATAAATGATAGATGTGAAAATCAGCACTTGTAATTCCCTGAGTAGAGTTTGTATCCAGAACAACTCTGCTATAGTGTTTTCCAAGCTTATATATTCAACCTCAGTTATGGATCTAGCCATCAAAAACTGCTTCTTGGACCACCAAGATTAGGTTAGGGCCAAAATAAATGCAAGAGCCTGTAGTAAACCCCTTGTCATCAGGATCCAAGGCCACACCAACACCATGGTAGATTGAAACAACACCAGTTGTAAAAGAGTATTGTAGGAAGCATTATAGGAGACTCCCACCTCTCAGAGCTAACTCAGCAAAATGGTTAGTTAGTAGAGAATATTCTAGAAGTGGGTATGGATAATAAATAGAGAGGAAAGAAATGGAGAAGGCAGGCAATTACTTGGGAATGGGCTAGGAACTTGGGAGAGAAGGGATGAATCTCGAATTGCATCGATTATCTGTAAATTCTTTCAGTCATTTACCTTTTCTGCACTTTGTAATCTTCCTATTTTAGTAGCTACTGTCATTACTGTTTGTAATTTTCCTTTATACTTTCGATATACAAAATCCGGTTAATCCAGGAAATTCCTTTGAATCCCTTTTATTTTCTGTTTTTAAGTCGAAGATCCTATCAATTGGTATTAGAGCTCCTAATCCAGGAGCGCTGAAACCAAGAAAAAAAATGGAAAACAAATTTAGAGATTGGAAGAAAAGAGAGAATCAAGTGGAAAATAGATTTGAAGAATGGAAAAAAAGAGAAAGGAAAGTTGAAGAAAATCATAAGGAGAAACTCAGGCTCCTTGATAAACTTCTTTAGAAGACCAAGAATCACTCTAACAAAAAACGAACGAACAGAAGGCGAGATGGAATGCAAGTTTCACAACCAGAAATGGAAACCAAGAGAGATCTTGTGATGGAGAACTAAGAAAAGAATGGAAACCAGCCACGAAATCATGTGGGGCACGAGCAGAAGAAACCGAGAAGCATAGGGGAAAGTCCATGGATGCGAAGGTTGCACAAGCTTTTGAGACACCATAGCCACCAGTGATGGTGGCCAACCCATCACCATTACCCAAGTCACCATACTTAAATCTTCTTGAGAAGGAAGAGAGAATAAACAATAAAGTGGGTAAGAGGTAGGGAATAGCTGTGAAATGGGTAAAAGAGAAAATTAGGTTAGTAAGGAGAGGACATGAAATGGGCCACTTTAATGAATTGACGGGTCCGGCCCAACTTGGTTGCAAATGCCACCAAACCCAAACCCATATGATTTATTTTTTGAGCGATGAATGGGCATATAATCCCATTTCTTTATGTAACCGAACCAGACCCAACAACAAAGCCAAATTCGAAACTGAACAACACCCAAGCCCAAAAACTAATACTGCATCCTACCATACCACCAAAACATAGACGAGCTGGGGAGAGTCGTCAACAGCTACGATGTCCATGATGACACCTAGGTTTTAGTCGATGAGCTTGGCCGAGTTTCCTGGACACTTGAACCTGAAGTGCAGCCGAAGAAGCTCAAATGCATCATGAACGATGTCAACACAAATTGTGAGTTCACCACCTTCTGTCATTCAAAATCGTCAAACATTCACAAGGAAGAAAGGCATAGGAGATGGCAACCAAAAATAACGAAAAAAGCTAAGTTAGAACCAGAGTTGGGCCAATTTGTTGGTGATGCTGGAAGTTTAGAGCAAATGACCAAAACCCAGATTGTTGGCACTATAATTCAAGCACCTCAATTTCATAAAAACACTATGGTTGCTGACGGTGGTTCACGGTTGAAGCTCCAATTTGATGATTTTCAAGCAAGACCAAATTAAGTTGTAGTGCACCCAGGTCCTGTTTGTTATTTGAAAGTGAGTATTAGTTCTAGCAAAGAAGCAACAATTTTTTATTTTGGTAGGGACTTTAATATTGCAAAGAATTTATATTCAAGGAGGGTTGAGACAGATGTCTGAGTAGCTGCGGTTGGCTGTGGGGAAGATATTTGGGCAGATGATGAAAAGATACTTGCGCAAATTCAGACTGCTTTAGAAGAAGATGGAACAACTACTGACGAGCAATAGGATCCTGGTGGGAACTATAATGCTTCTTGCACAAGTAGGTCCCTATATTACAAGTAATGGGATCCTGGACGATGATTATGGTGAGTAGGCTTTCACCTTGAGGACAAGGTGAAACTTTGAAGGGGGAGGTATTGATACGATACTCGTTGTAAAAGAGTATGTAGGAAGCATTATAGGAGATTTCCACCCGCAAAATGGTTAGTTAGTAGAGAATATTCTAGGAGTGGATATGGATAACAAATAGAGAGAAAAGAAATGGAGAAGGCAGGCAATTACTTGGGACTGGGCTTGGAACTTGGGAGAAAAGGGATGCCTCTCGAACTGCATCCATTATCTGTAATTTCGTTCAATCATTTACCTTTTCTGCATTTTGTAATCTTCCTATTTTAGCACTGCCATTACTTTTTGTAATTTTCCTTTACACTTTCAATATACAAAATCTGGTTAATCTAGGAAATTCCTTTGTATCCCTTTTATTTTCTGTTTCTGTGTCGAAGACCTTATCATAGACCTAAAGACTGATGCACTTACAGTTGGCCCATTGTACATGGCCCAACCATTGATTCAAGAAGCTCGTAGTCGACTAGAGTTGTGGCACAATAAGTATGACCCAATTGTTGAAAAAAGCTACGATTTGAAATATAACAAATTACAATTGAATCCAAGTCCCAATAAAGCAGCAGATGTGATTGTTATTTGTTTGGGAAGAAAAGAAAAGCAACACATTTGGCGTGATTTGAGATTAAAGATTTGGAACGTATTTTGAATGATTTAATTGTAATTATTTATTTATTTTTAGAATCTAATTACTATTATATTTATTTTAGGAAGTTTTCTTAATTCTAGGATTTTAAATTTTTGAATTTTGAATCAATTTGTAATTAGTCTATAAAAGGGTGCTTATAACCCTTATTCTAGGAGTTGAATTTTGATATTTTGTTAATAGAAATTGAGAACCAGAGTGGTACTCTTTTATCGTATCCCAACTTTCTGTTTAGCCACTTTTCTATGCGTTTTCGGCATCATTTGGTATCAGAGCACTGGGTTGCCTTCAACCAATGGCTGAACAAAATCGCGGAGGTCGACGACGGCGAAGTCACGAGGGTAGGGAAGGTGGAATCGTTCCTGAAGAATATAGACAACTGCGTGAGATAGACCCGCGAGATATAGAAAATAAAGAGCTCGGAAGGCGGATCCAGGATTTGAAGCACCAACTTGAGCAAGCGTTGGATAAGAAAATCCAAGTTTTGGAGAGACTACTTGTGCGGGCGCAGAGAAAGAGAATTCAATATTTGCAGCGACTACTAGTGCGGGTATGCATGAAAATCCAAATTTTGAAGCGAACTCTTGTTGAGGCGCAAAGCATGGAAATCCAATATTTGGAGCGTCGACTTGCGTGGACAAAGTTGGCATTCAATCCGAAGAAAGAATGGAATTAGAGGACGAATCTGATGACGAAGAGGAGGACGTCAATCCCTTGGGGATTATAAACCAGGGACAGAATTGGGAAGTACGACTTGGAAATCAGTCCACTTTTCAAGATATCGAGATGCAAATCAGCATTCTTGACTTTGAAGTCTATGATCATAATTCAGTTTATGATGATTATCCAGTCTATGATAATAATCCAATTTATTAATTATCCGGTCTATCATAACAACGATATTTGGCAGTGTTATTCACTTTAATTGTCCACTGGTTTATTTTTTTCATTTCATTATAAATAGCAAATATTTCTTTGCAGATTTTTTGGATATATACATGTGATGATTCTTCCATAAACATTGTTTGTATGTAGCATGTTTGTGTGTTAAAGTTAACTATGTACATGTATTTGTTGATGTTGATGTAAAAAGGTAAATAAACTTCATCTTTTACATTGAATGCTTAAGCATGTTGTTCTTGGATATCCTTGTTTCATTGTTTATGAAGGAAAGTTTTTGTCTTCATTGTATGACACACTTGGAAGGTAGGTAAGAGATACTGTCAAAACATCGACACTTGTAATATTAAGGCCATATATGCTTTTGTGAACCTATGTTACATTTTTGCATTTGTGTAAGTTTTTAAAGTGTTCCAATTTACAATTCAGAATTATATATGTATAATAATGCATCAAAACCACATATTCTGTGGAACAAAATGGGATTTTGGCTTTTCCATATTGAAGTATGTCTGACAAATTTTTTTTAAACTGATGTCTATTTTGTTATATAGTTTTACGGATTATCATTTCTGCTTGGGTGGCACAAGACATAGCAAGGAATGGGCCATCAGTGTTGTCAGTTATGTTCAAATGTTTACGAGTATTGGTTATAATATAATCCTTAACATCTTGTGCTTTGTCTCATGCCTTTTGGTTGACACACTGACTTTGAGACGTATTCATAAAATTGCTATGGTTTTTCATGTGAGGTGTACACGTAGCATTGACAAAGTAATAGCACCCATCTCAAGTGTGGGGTATTAAGCTGAAAAATATGGTTACGGTTTAGGCAACTGGAATGAAAGTGCTTTTAATTATTTATGGGATTTCGCTTAACTAAACCCAACGGGTTGTGTAAATAAAAATCTGTTATGAATTGGTAAAGGAAATAGTAACATAGTAATTTAGTAACATTATAACAGAAGACGAAGACTGTTCTTTGCTCTGTGTCTGTCATATTATTTTTCTGGGTCCCTTGCACTTACAATAGTGATATGAATAGGACGCAAAAAAATTGATGTTACTATTTGTAGCTTGCAGATACTGAAACTGCCACTGACAAAGATGAGTGAAATGGAGTGTTGTGTCATTGTGGTACTCATTGCTTATTTGGACAATTTGCATGAACTCACTACGATGTTTATTGCTATGTGCTTTGTTATTAGTTGATCTCGAAAGAAGGAGAAATGCTAAGAGGAGAGTTAAATGGAATTGTTATAGAAGGTCGACGTTAAGGACTATCAATTTCCATATAATAGTTTACATGAGTGATACAGCTTGTATTGAGAATACAAGGATGAACATGGGGTATTTTTTTAAATTGTGTGAATTGTTGAAAGGTGTTGGGGGGCTTCATCCAACGAAGCACATAGGTGTGGAAGAACTCGTCGCAATATTTTTGCACATTTTGGCTCATGATGTGAAGAATAGGATAATTAAAAGACAATTCATGAGGTCTGGTGAAACAATCAGTAGACAGTTTGCGAAGGTATTATTGGCTGTGTTACGATGTCATACAGTTTTATTGAAACGACCAGAGCCAGTGCCTGCAAATTCAAGTGATGAGAGGTGGAAATGGTTCAAGGTAACATAGTAGTGCAGATAATGTTATATTTAGTGGTTTAGCAAACATAAACATTCCAACACAACCATGTCTTTTGATTACTATGTTTGTGTTTTTGAATTATATAATTGTCTAGGAGCGGTGGATGGGACACACGTCAAGGTTAATCCCCTGCAAGCTGATAAGCCTAGATATCGTATTAGGAAAGGTGAAATAGCAACAAATGTGTTAGGAGTCTATTCGCAAGATTGTCAATTTATTTATGTACTGTCTGGATGGGAGGGATCAACTGCAGATTCAAGGGTCTTGAGAGATGCTATATCCCGTACCAATGGATTAAGGGTGCCAAAAGGTAGTCGAGTGTGTTTCATTATTGGCCATTTTACATGTAGTTAACTTGCGAAATTATTTCAAGTTATTTACCATATTATGGTTTATCTTTTTTTTAGGCTACTATTATTTGTGTGATGCTGGTTACATGAATGAGGAAGACAACCATTTTAACAGTTTTTAGGCAATTTTCACTGTCTTCTTCACTTGGTGTTGTTCAAGACCATTTTCTTTCCTATTTAGCTCTATGTTTTTCTTTTTGTAACATCCCGAGTGCTGACGATTGTATGGTTAGTGGAAGAGCTAACATACAATTGAATGTATGGTTTGTGGAAGAGCTAACGTACAATTGAATGTATGGTTAGTGGAAGAGCTAACGTACTATCAGCGGTAGGGGTACGTGAATGAATCGAATAACACCGGAAAGAGAAGGATTCCAGAGATTGTGCTGGTATAGGACAGCACAGTTGAGGATAGCTTATAAGAATTAATTGGTACTACCTATACTAACAAGATGCATCTACTTTTCGGTAGCCCGGATCGGAAGAACTCCAAAGTTAAGCGTGCTTGACTTGGAGCAATTCAGGGATGGGTGACCTCCTGGGAAGTTTTCCCGGGAAGTGTGCGAGTGAGGACAAAGCACGCTGAAAAGCCTCGTGTTAGTGTGAGGGGATAGTCGTTGATGCTTGCAAGTGGCCGGGCGTTACACTTTTCTTCTTTGTTCTTTGGTTGTACTGCTCCTTGGTATGAGCTAATTTAGTAGGCAAAAATGGGAAGTAGAAGTATTCATCTTAGTCTTAGGTTGAACTTATTACGTAAGTTTGTTCTTGTTAATGGAATTTGTGATGTTTTTGCATTTATGTTCCGGTTGACTAACATCAAAGGAAGTCTTAGGAGTTTAGCTCTCTAGCAAGAGAAAGTTCTAGAACAAGGAGCATTTGTTCTGTATAGAGTTGTTCCCTAGCAACTTCTGCATGCAGCCTTAGAAATAAAGGGCAAGCACAATATTCTTGGGGTCTTAATTCAATTGGACTCTTAAAGTTGTTTAGGGCATAGAAATATGTGTAGACCACCTTAGGTAGCAAAATTTGGTGATAAAGAAATCTGTACCAAAGGCTATGAAAAGTACCCATAGCTAAATCCATTTTCGGGAGCCGATGCAGTTTTAGGAATGACCAAGAGTGGCAAAAATACCAACCTGATCCTACGATTTTATCTTGAGTCAAGTTATGCTTGTGTCTCTAATTTTATTTGTTTGTTCTTTGTTTCTATTTTCGCTCCTTAACTTCTATGATTTCTATTTAGCTCTCTAATTCCTATTTTGCTCTCCAACTTTGCAGCAAGCCAATTGTACAATGTCACTCCAATGACTCAGGTCGTCAGAATTACACCTTTTAAGCAGTTTAATTTTGATCCACTGTCAATTTAAATTATTATTTTTTATATTAATAGTCTAATAATGTGTTGTCATGTCATTAAAAGAGTTTATTTAGATATCAAATATTCCTTGGGCAGCCAAACAGTCCATATCAATTGGAATTTCACTATTTTTTGGCACCAAAAGGCATTGATATTGTAATACCCTATATTTTTATTAATAAAATAATAATAATAATATAATAATAATAATAAACTATAAATTAGTAGTAATAATATATATATATATATATTTATTGGAAAAATAATTTTGATACTTTGTAATACTGTATTAGATGATAAATTATGATAATGATTGATTAGTAAGTCAACAAACATAAATTGTTTAGATATGATGAGTCAACAAACATAAATTGTTTAGATATGATGAGTCAGCATTGAGTCAGTAATGTATAAAGCCAAAATCTGAGCCAGATACATCAATAAAGAAAAAGGAAATAAATGCACGAAACCCATATCTGAGCCTAAAACTTCAACTATAAATAGAGGTCTAGCCTAACCAAACCAATTCACTCTTCAACATTTCTCCTCTACTATTCTCTCTCCTTACTTCAAAAGTTTATTTATTATATTCTTTTGGTTACCAACCGGTTCTCTGCCCCAAATTATTCTCTTCTAGAAGTTAGCGAAAACGAAGACAAGGTAATCCTAATCCTTAGGTTATAATTTTGTTTGAAGTTTATTAGTAATCTTAATCCCTATGTCTTATTAGGATATTTTATGAAATTTTGTGTATCTAATCCTAATCCCTAGAGAGTCATAGATTATATTGATTTGAATTTTGGTATATGTAATCCTATTCGTAGGTTATTTCTTTTATATAAAACTTGGATGTAATCCTAATCTCTAGGTGGTTGTAGATTTGTTGTGTATGAAATTTTATTGGGTGTGTCCTAATCTTTAGGTAGTTATATGTTCGATATATGTAATCTTAATCCCTAGAGAGTTATAGGTTATATTTATATGTAATTTGGTATATGTAATCCTAGTCCCTAGAAATAGGTTAATTATATGAATATTATTGGGTTTAATTTTAATTTTAATTTTGATTAATTATATTGTTGGGAATTTTAATCCTCTAGAAAATATCAGAATTAATTGTGTAATTATTTATATTTGAATAATGGATTTGGAAGTTTTGATATTCTTGGATAAATGATTTGGAAATTATAATGGATTTGGAAATTATAATATTATTGAAAGATTGAATTTTGAAATTATACTCTTGATTAAATTGATGTGGAAATCATGAAAACTATTTGACAATTATGAGAATCGTGACAAGATTGAATTGATTGTATGTGATTGAATAAATTAATAGTGGGAGGATAGCTTTGGGATGGTACCTCCCAAGGTGATGAACACAACTTTTGGGATTTATGCCTCCGATGTGAAACTGATGTGAAAAAGATTGTATCCGTTCTTCCCAAAGTGGTGTCTGGCAGGGTTCCCCGGGATACTAGTAGCAACTTTGGGAAGAGGTGTGCACACTAGGAAGATGTGAATTGATTATGGCCAATGTGATTTGTTTGTGACTGGCAGGGTTTCCCGGGTCACAGGGTAGACTGGCAGGGTTTCCCGGGTCTACCATGGTTTTCTTCCCACTAAATATAATGAACTTAAACATTATTAATGAAATTTGTTATTTGATTTGATTATAAAGAATGTCATTGAGTTGTGAATATTATCATATTATGATTAATGTTGTGCTAAATATGTTAGTTGATAATTACCAAATACATTAAATGAACAATAACTCAAAATCGGACAATAAGAATATCCAAAATTTTCAAAAATCAATAGTCATGCATTGTAATACCCCATATTTTTATTAATAAAAAAAAAAAAAAATAATAATAATAATAATAATAATAAACTATAATATATATATATATATATATATATATATATATATATATATATATATTTTATGGTGATAGATAACAAAGTATAATATTAATCTATTTTTGATAAAATTATTTTGTGCGATATGAGTGCTACTGGAAAATAATTTTGATACTTTGTAATACTCTAGATTATTTAAAATAAAATAATATTAATATGTATATATATATATATATATATATATATATTAGATGATAAATTGTAATTAATTGGATTATTAATTGATTGATGATTTAAGCATTAATGTTTGGTTGGTAATGTTTGATTGATAATGATTGATTAATAATGTTCTATTGGTAATGTTTGATTGGTAATGTTGATTAGTAATTTGATTAGATATGATGAGTCAATCATGAGTCAGCCTTGAGTTAGTGAATAAGTTAGTTATATTCTAAGAAATTAAGAATAAAAAAAAATAGTGTATAAAGCCAAAATCTAAGCCAGATACATCAATGAAGAATAAGGAAATAAATGCACGAAACCCATATCTGAGCCCAAAACTTCAACTATAAATAGAGGTCTAGCCTAACCAAACCAATTCACTCTTCAACATTTGTCCTCTACTATTCTCTCTTCTTAGTTCAAAAACTTAGTTTAATTTATTTTATATTCTTCTGGTTACCAATCGGTTCTCTGCCCCGAATTACTCTTTTCTTCTAGAAGTTAGCGAAAACGGAGACCAGGTAATCATAATCTCTAGGTGCTCTTAGGTTAGTTTTATATGAAATCTGTTGGATATATTCTAACCCTTTAGAAGTAATAGATTAATTATTATGTGTAATGGTGATTAATAAATAGTAATCCTAACTGACATTGCAGGATGGAAAACAAGAAAAGAAAACTCATGAGCCCTGCAGATTGGTCGAAGATTCCAACTGACATCATAGAGACGATTTACAAGGGCTTAGAATTTCCGGATCAAGCTCGATTTGGCAGCGTATGCAAGGGTTGGTATTCTTGTACCTACAACAAACCCCACCTTGCAGTTCCAAACAGTACCCCTTGGTTAATTGATAACAATAATAAAAGTTCAAAATACAATCTTGTTGTTAGTCCCTCTCATCGTCAGAAGGATTTTAAGATCTACAAACCATTTAGGCCTTTCCGTGATTCTTGCATTACGGGATCTATCAAGGGCTGGTTAGTTATCAGATGTCAAGTCAAAATCTTTATTCTCAACTTGTTCTCAAAAGTTCGAATTGAACTCCCTCCTCGTACCACGATGCCGGATTTCCTCAAGTCAAAGGGATACCGTGTTAGTGGCATGGACACTCCTATGTCTTTCACAATTTCAACATGTGTCAATTCAAATCCTATCATGGCTGCAGCTGTTACTTATGGTGGCGACTTGGTATGGTGCAAGATAGGATCAGGCAAAGCATGGAAAGGCTATCGGGGTGATAAAGAATATGGGAATCTCACTTTTCACAAAGACAAACTTTATGCTATTACCCGAGACGGTACAAGAGTTGATATATTTCGAGTTGGAGTTGATGATGAATCATCGGTGCTCTTTTTGTTGCATAGCGTAGATTCTAAGCAGTCAACCAAGAATCTATCAGATGCTAAGTTGAAAGTATATTTGGTGGTGTCTAATGGAAGTGTTTTGGTTGTCAAGAGGTATTATCGTGATTTTGAATTTTGTGCGCCAACGATTGGCTTTGATGTTTTTAAAGCTTTCTCAGTTAAAGACAGACGTCTTCTTGATCCGCTTTATCTTACCAAGATGGAATTTCCAATTTGGGTCTTACCAAGGTTTGCATTTACGTGTAACTGCACATGTCATGATTCTAGTCTATGGAAGCCCAAGAAAAAGAAAAAATATGTAAAGCGCAAAACTAATGTTGTGTGAATTTAATTTAGCTTGGGATTTGGATTTTGTGTACTTTGTGAAGAGCT
>NW_026898162.1:0-44841 GCF_033153095.1 Gastrolobium bilobum
AGAGGACTTTCAGTATCCTCTTCTTCTATGTCAAGTATCACAAAATCCATAGGAAAAATGAACTTATCTACTTTTACTAAAACATCTTCAACCACACCTTTAGGCTTCTTAATAGATCTATCTGCAAGATGCAAAATAAGATTAGTTTCCTTCAGGGTGTTGATTCCCAAGGCTCTACATACCGTCAATGGCATCAGGTTTATGCTGGCTCCCAAATCACAGAGTGCTTTCCCCACTTCCACATCTCCTATAGCAATAGAGATGCTGAAACTTCCTGGATCTTGCAATTTTGGTGGAAGTTTCTTCTGAATCAGGGCACTACATTCTGCTGTCAGGGCCACTGTTTCACCAGCATTCAATTTCCTCTTCTTAGTAAGGAGATCTTTCATGAATTTGGCATAGTGGGGCATGTTCTCCAAAGCCTCAGAAAATGGAATGTTAATTTGCAAATTTTTGAAAATATCCAGAAATCTTGCATAGTGCTGTTTCTGAATCTCCTGCTTCAACCTCTGAGGGTAAGGAACTTTGGCATATGGAGACAAAGTTACTGGCTGCTCCTGCTTGTCAGCCATCTTTTTCTTCTCCCACTTCATTATCTTCTTAGGCACAACATCATTTTCAACTACCACCTTTTTTTCTTCCTTGTCTTCCGTCACTGTTTCTTTTTCTTCATTTCCTTTCACATTTTCTACTCCATCATTAGAGACTACATCTTCAACCACAACCTCCTCTTCATTCTTCTTATTCCCCACCTTCTTTTCCACTTGTTGGAGCACTAACCCACTTCTTGTCATGATTGCTTTGCAATGCTCCTTAGGATTCACCATTGTATCACCAGGAAACTTCCCCTGTGATCTCTCAGATATCTGTCTTGATAGTTGACCAATTTGGGTCTCCAAATTTCTGATAGATGCTTCCTGGTTTCTAAATGAAGTCTTGGTCTCTTATATGAATGCAAATGTTTGCTCTCTGAATGAGTTGGACCCTTGAATATAATCTTGAGTGGTCTTGGATAACTGAGCAAAGGCTTTTTCCCATGCAGCAGGATCACTTTGTTGTGATGAATGTGTTGAAGGAGGATGCAGTGGAGGATTCAACTGATGGTTGGAACTATAACTAAATCCTGGGTGCTGATTCTTGTTCTTCCATGGTGGCATATACACATTTTGCCCCTGGTTATTGTAATTCCTCTAGTTGTTGTTGTCATACCACACTCCATTAACTTCTGCTTGTTCTGATGATCCCCCATAATCACATTCTTCTGTCACATGGCCCTTCCCACAGATAGCACACACGCACTTGGTGTCCACAAAAGCAACCTTTTGTGAGGATAGTTGCTTAGTGAGAACATCCAACTGTTGTTGTTGTTGTTTCTGTGTCTGCATCAACTGGTCATTCCTTGCCAATAGGACATCATATCCATCCAACTTGATAATCCCTGCCCTTCTGTCAGGCACAGGGGCATTATCAAATTCCTGAGATGCCAATGATTCAAAGATATCCAAAGCTTCTTGAGGAGTCTTGGTGGTCAATGATCCACCAGCAGTGGCATGAACCCATGTCCTAGTGGTGGTGGTCATGCCTTGTAGAATGATTGCTGCTTGTTGCCATGCCTCTATCCCATGCTGTGGACATTTCCTCAATAAGGTCTTGAACCTCTCCCATGCCTCATAGATGGATTCTGATTCTTTTTGCTTGAAGCCTGAAATTTCATCCTTCAACTTAGCCCTCTTGGATGCTGAGAAAAACCTCTGCAAGAACTTGGTTTGCAAATCATCCCAAGTTGTGATACTCCCCTGAGGCAATGATTGCAACCATCTCCTTGCATCATCCGTCAGTGAATGAGTGAATAGTCTCAACAGAATTGCATCCCTTGTGACACCATTAATTTTTACAGTATCACTCAACAGAAGAAAATTTTCTATGTGCAAGTATGGGTCCTCTGCACTGGTTCCAGCAAACTGATCTTTCTGTACCAAATGTATCAATGCAGGTTTCAATTCGAAGTTGTTTGGCTCCACTGTAGGGCGCACAACACTTCCTATGGGCTGGATCACTGCAGGAGTCATATAATCCCCCAGTGTCGTCTGTTCTGGTGGTGGTCTGTGGTTCTCTGCCATTATCTCTTCTTGGTTGTCAGCACTGGATTCACCCCTTTCTTCAAACCGTCTTCTTTGTCTGGCTGCCCTTTTATTCTTCTTCACTGTCCTTTCTAATTCTGGATCATACAACAACAAATTTTTATCAACCGTACCTCGCATACACCAGAATTAAAATTGACCAACAACTTAACTAAAAAATAAAATGCTGAAACTAAAAGATTCAATCTCAGATTTCTATGGTATCAATCAATGTTGATACACAAATCCCCGGCAACAGCGCCAAAAACTTGTTGCATATCTAGCAAGTGTACTAGTCGTACAAGTAATAAAATGATGAGTAAAGATCGTTCCCACAGAGATTTGTATTCAAACACCAATGAACCATAAAAAAACTAATTTGAATTAAACAAAAGTTTGTAAAAATCATGAATGTTTTGTCACCAAAAAGTTAATTTGAAAGTAAATTAATTTAATGCTAACAATTTGAATTAAAATTTATAAAAACCAGTAGTCAGAAAACAACTTTCCTCAACAACGAACTCAAGTAAACTGATCATATGATGAAATCTTTTTCATGTGATGTTAATCAACCTTTTACTTATCCTCAAGATGTAATCCCTTACTACCCTGATAGATACATTAATCAGAGACCCCAATCCCTTGGTGATTCCTTTCTTAATCTATGCATGAAATGTTAAGGTCTTAAGACTACATCAGAACTATAGCATCAATTCCTTGAGTACTATAAACCTGATGATGAAATTGTCAAATATAGGAATAGTGTAAACATTCCTGTTCTACACTCTTCCCTTAGTAGAAAGAATTGAATCAGAAAATCTCATATCAACACATGAAAAACACTTCATCATATTAATCAAATATACATAAGAATATCACTGAGTTCCATTGAATTTAGACTACCATGACTCTACTCAGACATAATAAAAGAAGATAAAAGATAAGAAAGATCAAACTCCATTTCCATGTAGTGAATCTTCAATCTGCAAGTGCAATTACAATAGAGAAACTAACTAATACAAAGACTAAGTCTAAGAGTTGTAGAGAGAAGTCAGATCAGAAATTCTGATGTAAGAGAGAGGGAGAGAAAGACTCCAAAAACTTGTTGCATATCTAGCAAGTGTACTAGTCGTACAAGTAATAAAATGATGAGTAAAGATCGTTCCCACATAGATTTGTATTCAAACACCAATGAACCATAAAAAAACTAATTTGAATTAAACAAAAGTTTGTAAAAATCATGAATGTTTTGTCACCAAAAAGTTAATTTGAAAGTAAATTAATTTAATGCTAACAATTTGAATTAAAATTTATAAAAACCAGTAGTCAGAAAACAACTTTCCTCAACAATGAACTCAAGTAAACTGATCATATGATGAAATCTTTTTCATGTGATGTTAATCAACCTTTTACTTATCCTCAAGATGTAATCCCTTACTACCCTGATAGATACATTAATCAGAGACCCCAATCCCTTGGTGATTCCTTTCTTAATCTATGCATGAAATGTTAAGGTCTTAAGACTACATCAGAACTATAACATCAATTCCTTGAGTACTATAAACCTGATGATGAAATTGTCAAATATAGGAATAGTGTAAACATTCCTGTTCTACACTCTTCCCTTAGTAGAAAGAATTGAATCAGAAAATCTCATATCAACACATGAAAAACACTTCATCATATTAATCAAATATACATAAGAATATCACTGAGTTCCATTGAATTTAGACTACCATGACTCTACTCAGACATAATAAAAGAAGATAAAAGAGAAGAAAGATCAAACTCCATTTCCATGTAGTGAATCTTCAATCTGCAAGTGCAATTACAATAGAGAAACTAACTAATACAAAGACTAAGTCTAAGAGTTGTAGAGAGAAGTCAGATCAGAAATTCTGATGTAAGAGAGAGGGAGAGAAAGACTCCAAAAACTTGTTGCATATCTAGCAAGTGTACTAGTCGTACAAGTAATAAAATGATGAGTAAAGATCGTTCCCACAGAGATTTGTATTCAAACACCAATGAACCATAAAAAAACTAATTTGAATTAAACAAAAGTTTGTAAAAATCATGAATGTTTTGTCACCAAAAAGTTAATTTGAAAGTAAATTAATTTAATGCTAACAATTTGAATTAAAATTTATAAAAACCAGTAGTCAGAAAACAACTTTCCTCAACAATGAACTCAAGTAAACTGATCATATGATGAAATCTTTTTCATGTGATGTTAATCAACCTTTTACTTATCCTCAAGATGTAATCCCTTACTACCCTGATAGATACATTAATCAGAGACCCCAATCCCTTGGTGATTCCTTTCTTAATCTATGCATGAAATGTTAAGGTCTTAAGACTACATCAGAACTATAGCATCAATTCCTTGAGTACTATAAACCTGATGATGAAATTGTCAAATATAGGAATAGTGTAAACATTCCTGTTCTACACTCTTCCCTTAGTAGAAAGAATTGAATCAGAAAATCTCATATCAACACATGAAAAACACTTCATCATATTAATCAAATATACATAAGAATATTATTGAGTTCCATTGAATTCAGACTACAATGACTCTACTCAGACATAACAAAAGAAGATAAAAAAGAAGAAAGATCAAACTCCATTTCCATGTAGTGAATCTTCAATCTCCAAGTGCAATTACAATAGAGAAACTAACTAATACAAAGACTATGTCTAAGAGTTTTAGAGAGAAGTCAGATCAGAAATTCTGATGTAAGAGAGAGAGAGAAAGACTCTAGATTCTCCAACTTGTGAAGGCCTTTGACTTATATAGTTTTACAATTTAAAACAAAATTTTAATATGGGCGCAAAAACGTTCATAATGAGCGTTTTAGCGTCCATGCTTGACGGATGCCCAAATGCTTTAAACTAACTTGAACGCTTAAACGTTCATAATTGGACGTTTTAGCGTTCATGCCTCGTGAATACTCAACTGTCTTCAACTGACTCCAGCGCTAGAACACTTGGTTTGGACGTTTTAACGTTGGAGACCAGAGATTTTTAAACATTGGGGAGCTAAAACGTTCGTTGAAGGAAGTTTTAACGCCCAAGACCAGCAACTTTTCGTCCTCAGAATGTAGCAGCGCGCTAAAACGTTCTGTGTGGCCGTTTTAGCGCTCAGCACCAGCAAGTTTTGGCCTCTTTCTGCAACAGGGCGCTAAAACCTTCTGTGTAGACGTTTTAGCGCTCAACACTTGGGCATTTTTCTCCTCTTCAAAATCTCCTTCCTTCTCCAATTGCCTTTTTAGCTAGCTTTTCTACAAGAACAATACAAATTCTCAATAAAGCTTCTTGAACTTGTAGCTGAGGAAATTCTAGGACATTAACCTCTTTTTCCATCATTTAATCACAAAAATTGATATGAATTCATGCTGAAAAACTTGATGAACTAAGGGTTTATCAGTGGGTGCCTGAAGTTGGTCAGCTTATTGATAAAGCCACTAGTACCATCCCTGAAGATGCTAAAGGTTGGAAGGTTGCTTGCTGTGTTAGGCCAGATGGTGAGTGGGATCGGGGTAAATTTAGTATGTTCCTCCCTGAGGAGGTTTGTGAAGCCATAGCTAAGTTGGAGTGTCCGAAGGAGGGAGATGAGGAAGATAGGATATACTGGAAGCCTTCTAGCAATGGCTTGTTTTCTGTTAAGTCTGCTTACCAATTTATCAGGATGGATAATCCTGGTTTGCAGCAACATGATAGTCAATGGGATCTTGCTTGGAAGTGGAAGGGACCAGAGAGAGTGAAACATTTTTTATGGTTGTTGATTAGGGACAAACTGTTAACCAGTGAGCAAAGAAGAAGAAGGCATATGGGAGATGAAGCTAACTGTCCTAGATGCATGCTTTTTTGTGAGGATTGTTTCCATGTGATGAGGGATTGTGGTTGGGCTAAACATGTGTGGATGTTGTTAATTGATAAAAGAATTTCTATTTCTTTCTTTTCTGGTGATATGCTGGATTGGCTTCAATTTAACTTGGGAGGAGGGAAGAAGGATAATCAGGACCAGTATTGGAAGCTCACTTTTGGAGTGACTTGTTGGATGATTTGGCAAGCTAGGAATAATCTGGTGTTTAGAAATGAAAACTGCTCTCGTGAGAATTTTTGTCAAAAGATAAGGACCTTTGTGTAGAATGTAGTTCATGCTGAAACTGTTTTGGATACTGCAGCTATTCATGTGGCTGGTAAGGAAGAAAACAGGGTTCTGTGGAGACCTCCTCAAAAGGGCTGGATAAAAATCAATTCGGATGGGTCCTGTTCATTGGATGGGTACAAATCTGGATGTGGAGGTGTGTTAAGGGATAGTGATGGCAGATGGCTGATGGGTTTTATAAAGAAAATTGGGCAAGGAAATCCCTTAAAGGATGAGTTATGGGGTATGCTACTAGGGTTACAAGTGGCTTGGGAGCATGGTTTCAGAAAAATTCATTTGGAAGGGGACTATGCGGAAGCAATTCAATTGGTTCAAGGTGTTTGTCCGCTGGATCACCCTTTTGGCCATCTGGTGCATAAAATCAAGGAGTTCATTGACAAGCAGTGGAGTGTTGTGCTGACTCATACAAATAGGAAAGGAAATGAAGTGGCAAATTTCTTGGCCTCAATAGTAGACCATAATTCTTGGGAATTGGTTATTTTACCTAATATTCCTATAGGTTGTTTTAGTTTTGTTGAGAAGGATCTGATGGGAATTGCTAGTCTTTCCACTGATCTTTAGGTAGCTGGTTTTCTGGTTTGTTTGTTATCCCCTAATATCCAAAAAAAAAAAATCAAATTTTAGCCTAAACAGACTAGCATGTGTAAAATATTTTAACTATAGCCTGTTTTTTTATAAATTATAGGCTTGGGCTCACTTATTTTTTAAAAAATACAATGCTTCTAACTACAGCATCTCCACTGAAATACTTTCATATTCATAGGAGGGCCATTAATTCAAATAGTTCAAGAGATTCTTCTAGAGTCTTGTATTTTATTGAACCTCTCCTGCTAAGGCATCAATCATCATTCTTGAAGATGGAGTCTTCCCATCGAAAGAGATTTGCACCTGCTCCCAATCTTCCAATCCATGTTGTTGGCATCTTTTGAGTAGCTATTTAAATGTCTCCCATGCTTCATAAAAGGATTCATTACCTTTCTTAGCAAAGGATGAGATCTCAGCTTTGAAATTAGAATACTTGGATAGAGTAAAGAATCAAGATAAAATCTTTGTTGTCAGATCCTCCCAAGTGGTAATGTTTCCTTAAGGCAAAGACTGCAACCAACTCTTGGCATTATCCCTCAATGAGAATGGAAACAAACTCAACCAAATGGCATCATCAGAAACTTCTTCACCTTCAAAATGTTGCATAGCTGTAGAAAATTATCAAGATGAAGTTTGGGATCCTTTATGGCTCCTTCTCCAAATTGCTCATGTTGAATCACTTGCAGTAGGGCTGGCTTAATCTCAAAATTATTTGATGCAATCAATTGGTGGTCTCACAATGCTTGCTATGGATCTAGAGACTGAAGGAGCCAAATAATCTTCCATAGTCCTTCTTACAGGTTGTGATTCTCTTTAGCCATAGGTTCTTCTTCTAATAGAGTAGCGTTTAATGCTTCCTATTGTTTCCTTTCTCTAGCAAGCTTTTTATTTCTTTTGCATTTTTCTTTATCTCCTAATCAAACTGCAAGGAATCAGTGTCATAGTATCTCGTATAAACCAAAAATGTAAAGATTAATTAAATTAAAATAAACATTGAATGTAAACAACAAAACAAAATTAAAAATAAAAAGAAAACAAAAAACCAATCTAAAGTGTCTATATATACTACCCTAAACCTCATACATCTTCTTGCATGCACCAAAAAATGTCGCTTTTGGAGGACACTCATTTTGGATAATTGCAAGAATATTCAAGAAATTAGAGGGATTCTGTCCATCTTAAATAAATAAATAAATAGTTTATTGATTTGTTAGTAAGGAAATAAATAATGTGCTATATGTATTCATTAAACATTAGCATTAACATTGTCAATGCTATGTTATTAACTTAAACTGATGTTTACAAGCAAGTGATACCCCTATTGCATAAGGTACTTGGTCCAGATATTTTCCAGTCCAAATATTGTTAATCGAATGGCAAAAAAATTAATATATTGTTTTTTAAATAAAAAATTATGAATTTAGGACAGTTTTGGAAATAATTACACATTTATTGCACAATATCACGTACAATTTGGGCATCACCAATCACACCTAAATTGGGCGTCACTCAAGAGACAATCACGCTTAATTTAGGCATCACTCATCAGGTGTTGACACATGTCACATTTTTTTTTCAAAAAAAAAAATTAACAATTTAATCCTAAAACTTCTGAAAGCCATAACTTTTGACTCAGGTATCCAAATCAGGTAGTTCTTTTTTTGATTCTACATAACTTTTCGAGATCTATGCAATAATTTTTCAAATTGATTTTTGAATTTTCTTCCATAGAGATTTAGAATATTTACTTAATTATTTTCTTTATTAATACAGATTTTTCAAATTGATTTTTGAATTTAAATCACAAACCAAATATTTATTTATGTTTTTATATTAAATCACAAATCCAGAACTCAGAGGCTTCTGGGTTTAACCGCTCTTATAATACCATTCTTACAAATTTAAATTGTGTTTGTGAGAAATAAAATATGTCAAAAAAGATATTCGAATCAAAAGTTATGGCCTTTAGAAGTTTTACGATTAAATTGTTAATTTTTTTTTGGAACAAAAATATGACACGTGTCAACATCTAATGAGTGACGCCTAAATTAGGCGTAATTGCCTCTTGAGTGACGCCCAATTTAGGTGTGATTGGTGACACCTAAATTGGGCGTGATATTGTACAATAAATATTTAATTATTTCGAAAAGAGTCATAAATTCATAATTTTTATTTAAAAAACAATAAATTAATTTTTTTGCCTTAATCAAATACCTGTGTGACACAATTTTATACTTTGTGTTACGTTCTAGCATTTTGAGCGGAAGAAGGAAGAACTTGAGAGAAAAGAAAAAAGTAAAGGTCCCCCCAACACCATCTGGGGAGGAGCATAAGTACCGTAATTCTTAGACTCGCACCCGAACTCTAGATTAGTCTCATAGGCGGCTCAAAGACTCGAACCCGTGAGGATACCGGGGGTTCTGATTTGCCTCAAATAGGTAATTAGGATTAGTTTCCAAAAAGAAAAAGTAAAGGAAACCTGAAAAAGATATTGTTTATTCACTGATTCACTTACAATGTGCAAGACTATATATATAGATCCATTAACACTACTTGAATATACCAATACAGTACTTCTAGTGCAACCGACACTTCAAAACACCTGATGTGTCGTGTCCGACACTACCCGACACTCCGATACTTTCTGACACTCCAACACGCGTTGCAGAGACTCAAAATATGGTTCGAAGGTTGCATTGCGTTTTTAGTTCTAGCAATTAGATTCGTTGGATTACAATTACTATTTTATTGAGTTTAATATAAATATTTGGGGTATCTTATGTTTCTTTGCAAAATTGATGGATATTATAACTTTAGCATCATTTTTTTGTTAAATTATTGAATATTAAATATAATATACTCTACATAAATTAAAAATATTATTTAGTATTAAACATATCCTAATGTGTCAAAATTTAATATTTTTTAGAATTAACGAGTCGGAGTGTCGTATTTTGTAATATCTCGTGTCCTGCGACGGTGCAACTGCTTAAGAAGATAGCAAATGTAACTTCATACTCATAACTTCCTAACTACCACAATATTGAACCCATGTGACAGATGCAACTTTTACAACTAAACTCTAACTGAATTAGAACTCTATTCACATTGATACTGGTAACACTCTCATCCTCTTAGAAATGGACCTTGTCCTCAAGGTCTGATGCGAAAAAAAAAGAAACTGGGGATCTTCTTGGATACAAACAAAAATGGAAAGCACCACAAAAAGCATAAGGAGATACTGTCTTTGAAGGATTGGAATCTGTGATGGCTTTTTGGAAAAATGTATCAACTGTGGCACTCCCTGATGAACCAGAAACAAGGGAGCTCATAACACCAAGGGATATCTCTTGAGCCCAATTTCATAGCACCAAAAACAAGTATGCCTCCTAAACCAATTGATGGCTGAGTTGATGCATTAATTTCCCTTTGATTAGACTTCAACAGCGAAAACTAATCATTTATTTTTGTCCTTCAATAGTTTCCTTGAAGGCCATGTTAATTCGATTCGTTAGGGAGATGATGATGCAAGGGATGCAAACCTACGGTATCAACTTGCTCATTGACTTGCAATTGCAGAACAACTTCTTTGAATGACTAAGGGCTCGTTTGTATTGCCTTCTCAAGAAAGTCATTTTTATCACTTCCTTATTTTAAAAGTAATTTCTATAGAAGTTACGACTATTTAGATTTTTTTAAAAATATTTGATTTTTGAAAAAAATATTTGGCTTTTGACTTCTGCTTTTTGTTAAAGCTAAAATTTTTAGCTTCCGAAAAAAGTAAGTTTTTGGCTTTTTTTATGACTTCTACTTTTTTTAGAAGCAGTCATCCAAACAGACTTTTTTCGAGAAGTACTTTTTTTTCTTAAAAAAGCAGCTTTTGAAGAAAAAAAAGCCCATCCAAACAGGCTCTAAGAAGATGGTTGAGAAGTCAATCTTTATATGGGAGAATCCATGACCAACAAGGATATTCTGATATGTTGCATTTGAACGATGAGTATGAATATCTATTTCTAGTTTTTGTTGAAATGATGTAGAATTTTCAATTAGAAAAAAGAAAGGTTGTCAACAACATCTAGGCTAGATTGTTACTGAGCTCTCATGGTTTTCAAAAATGAAAGAACCAATTACTTTCTACTTTTGAGCGGTAGAAGGAAGAACCTATGAGAAAAGAAAAAACGTAAAGGAAACCTCAAAAAATGAATAATTATCCACTGATTTATTTACAAAGTACAAGACTCTATATATAGACCCATTCACACTACTTGAAATTATACATATATAGTACTTCTATTGCAACTGCTTAAGAACATAATGAATGTTACTTCTTACTCTGTTGAGATATATAGTCTCACATTGGTTGAATGTGCAACTAATGTAGAGTTTATAAGGCCTTGGGCACTCCCACCCTTTGAGCTAGCTTTTGGGATGGTGTATCTCAAGGTTTTTTACATGGTATCAGAGCCTCGCCGCCCCCCACTTTCTCTTGTGGCGTTTCGTAGCACATGTTGGTTGGGCCTGTTGCATTGCCCACGCTTCAAGCCCAATGGGCTCTTGTGTGAGGGGGCGTGTTGAGATATATAGTCCCACATTGGTTGTATGTGCAACTAATGTGGTCTTTATAAGACCTTGGGCACTCCCACCCTTTGAGCTAGCTTTTGGGGTGGTGTATTCCAAGGTTCTTTACATACTCATAACTTCCTAATTAACACAATATTGAACACATATGACAGGTGCAACTTTTATAACTAAACTCTAACTTATTTAGAACTCTATTCATAGGATGCTTGTAACACTTTGTTAACAATGATTCCTTTTAATGCCATTTTTCGCTGAAAGTGATTGTGTAACGAGCAAAGTTTATCAAAGTAGTACAAAAGAATGTGAATGCAAGCAACATTAATTATTAGTTTTTCACATCATTATATCTTTTATGGAAAAGATTAACTTACAGTTGCTTAAGAATAACAAGACTTAAACTCAGTCTTAACTGTTGATCTACTGATTTTGTTGTACCAGCATACACTGATTCTGCTCTATCTTATTCTACATATACTTTCTTTCTTATTATATCGTAAAGAATGGTAAGCTACTCTTTATTTGATTAAATAACATAACTTTTTATTCCTTTACTTAGTGTTACTATGCCAAAATCCTCTGACATTTACTTGAAAGTAGAATTTTTCTTATTATTCTTTTGAAATTTTTGTTAGTCTTTGAAGCTTCTTGATTGTCTAAATATTTGCATGATAAAGAATATGTCACATTTTGTACCCAAAAAAAAAAAGAATATGTCACATTTGGACTAAGTTCGAGGAAAATAAAATAAAATATTCCTATTTTAATAAATAATTAAGAATATATTGCTAACTTGAATGTAATTACGAATATCTTGCATTTATTCATGTCCAAATTGGGCAAGAAGATTCACACCCAAAGTAGGTGTTAATGCCACGTCATTCACGCCTAAGTTAGGCGTGATTAGTCACGTCGCATGCAAGCGTGAATGCTTGGGTTATCCAGCCCACTTTTGGGCGTGACTCACAACCCTATCTGCCTATTTTGGGCGTGATTGATGTACTTCTCCCCAATTTAAACACTTATCATCTCCACATTCTTCACAATTCTTCTACATCATAAACTCTAACTCTTTGATACAATTTCCCTTGCTTATGCATACTCTATTTTGTGTTTTTTTGTTTATATATTTAAGAATGAGTTCACATTCTGACTCTATTCGTGTTGTTCTATATTATAATGGTAGTAAAGTGGAAGGTCGACGTGGTGTAGTTTTTGAAGGTGAGAAAAGGCCAAAACGCATCATGCACAACTCAACAGTTAGCGAACTATATCAAGAAATTCGTCAAAAATTAGCTCTTAAAGGCAAGCAATCTATCAATCTGGTCACTGTAAGAATATGCTACGAACCACAATACATTAGTATGCAAGTTGTGGATTATGAAGACGTAGAAATGGTAATAGGAGAATTCTTCAACCAGCCAAGGAAATATTTTTTAAAGTTGTACGTGGATATTGCCAAAGTAGAGGATGTTTTTTTACCCATGAGGTCAGTTGATTTCAATTCTGCACATAATGCATCTTTATCTGCTACTCCAGTTGTTAATCTGTCTGTGGAATATGAAAATGATACTACCTGGGTTATGGATGACGATGGTGATGATGACGATGATGAAATTATCGCAATGGATGATCATCTTCTTGTTGAGGATGCTAGTGCTTCGGACAATGATAAGGAATGTGGTATGCCTGAAACTCAAATCCTAGAATATAATGTTGAAGGGGAGTCTCATGTCTCAGAATATCATGACATCGCATCCACTCAATTACCGTAAAATTCTGAAGGTGTGTTTGTAAACAATACAAATATACATAAATCTACACATATGCTTTACGTAATTTTTTTACTAGTATTATTTCATACATGCAGGTGACGATGTTCCTCCTTCTTAGAATGGAATTCCATATTACACATACATTGATTGGGATCATCTAAGGGAACAAGATTCTTATAATGAAGGTTCAGGTTCAAGTTCAGGTTCAATTAATGGTCCATGGGTAATAAGCAATAAGTTGTATGTTAAGCAAGAATTTGCATAAAAAAGAAGTGCATATGACAATTAAGAGAAACCTAATGAAGGAGCATCAAGAAACGATTGTGCTTGAGAGCACGCCTACAAAGTTAAGTATAAAATGTAGTGCGCATGAGTAGGGTTACCCGTGGAGGGTTAGGGTAATAAAACCAACGTACGATGAAAATTAGAAGGTTACTAAATGGGTGGAGACCACAATTGCTTGAATGACCATATTTCTCAGGGTCACAGACAGCTTGTTGCTGATGTTATTGCTTCACTCGTACTAGTAAGTTATTGGATTATTTTGTCATTATTTTGTGTTTAGGAGTATTGTCATTTGTCTTAATGGCTAGCTATAATATGATTGTTAGGAATGATAAAAGAGGAACCATCAGTCTCAATTGCACTAGTTCGAGAGAGGATCACCCATCATATGGTTTCAAAGTTTCATATAGAAAGGCATGGTATGCGAAGCAGAAAGCAACTGCAATGATGTATGGCGATTGGGAGGAGTTGTATGCATTTTTGCCCAGGTGGTGTGAATATATGCTTCTCTTTTCACCAGGTTCTGTTTATAATGTTCATACAAAGGATTATTTTGTTGCTCATCGACTGGTATGTGAAAACTGTGTGTTTCATCGCATTTTTTCGACCTAAAGACAGAGTTGCAAAGCTTTCAATTTTTGCAAACCAGTAATCCAAATTGATGGCACTAGCATGGAAATAATGTTCATATAAAGGAAAATTGTTGATTGCCACGACTTAGGATGGAAATAATGAATGTTTGCCACTAGCATTTGCCATTGTTGAGGGCAAGACGTTGGAAGCCTGGGAATACTTCCTCGATAAGATTCATCGTCATGTTAAGCAGATGCAAAATATATGTCTCATTTTAGATTGGCATCGAAGCATATTGTAACAGCCTGTTATATACTGGTATTGTTAACATTGATTATAATATTAAGCGCAGTTATAATCACAGCAGTTTATTTAAAAATATGAGTAAACTTTTTCCTTTTCTTTATCTATGAAATTTAAAACAATCATAATACGTAATGATACAAACTGTGATCACAACTAAAAACTAAACGTGAAATTAATATTATACTTGCTTAACTATCATGCAATACTTATTTTAAGTTACCAAGAGGTTCCCATAAACTCATTTAGCATAAATCTCATTTTTTCCAATTTCCTAAATCTGAATATACTTCTGTCATTCCAATACCGGGCATGATCCACATATTATTAATTTCCCATCTTTTAGTATGTTAAACTAAACTATATTTCCTTTCTAACAAGGTATCACACGCTTCATTTGGAGTTTTCTAGCTCCGGTTATCACCATTTGAAGTTGAACAAGCAAAGCATCCAACCAACTCCAAACAGAGCACCAACCATCCCTCACCATTTCTATGATTCCAAACGATTTACTCAACCAAATGATCTCAAATTGTTATAAAGAATACTATACACCTTGATCTTCAATTTGGAATATCATAAGTATAATTTGAGTAAGAATTGAGGGAGATATGATTTTTGGAAATAGGGGACCCGAACAGCCCCTGCACATGTGCAATTTGGGCAGTGCTTGCTTCCTTCGGCCTATAGAATGCTGTACAGCTCTAAATGGTACCAAATTTTAACACAGCATAGCTAACATCTCAAACTTCAAAATGGCGTATGGTATGTCTCAAAATGACTTCTTTGGAGGGAGATATGCTCTCCCAAAGTTGGCCTAAAATTGATCATTTCTTAAAAAAATTTACGGCATCTCCTTTGTTTTATTACCTAATCCCACTTTACCAAAGTGTGTTCTAAACCATTAAATTGTACCTAATTGACAAGGGTGGAACACAAAGATCAACAAATCTTGGTACTCTTACAACCCACAACATATTTGCATCATTTCTCATTCACTTTATAATCCATTACTTAAATCCATTTACAACTTATTACTCATTTCAATCACATAATTCCAATTACATGCATTTGACATATTTAAATACCATCATAATCTAGAATAGGCCTATTGACCTTCCATCACATACATGTTTCATAATTTACACAAGGTCCTAAATACTTTGAATTACATTTATCCAAATAACAAATATAACTACTAATCAAATTCTCAAAATACAAAATGACATAATCCCTAGACTTAGCCACAATACAACATGAACAACAAAAGCATAGTACCTGTCACTCATGCAATATAATATGTTCATACTCTAAGTCTAGCATATACAATTAATCCAAAATGCAAAATGGCATGCTATCATCATGCTCTCCAATATGCTCTCCACATCCTCAACTGTGGGTCTCTTGCCCAAGACCTCAGCACCGCTACATCCATCTGAAACATAGCCCCATAACGCAGGGTGAGATATACGAATATATCTCAGTAATCCAAAGGTTCTAGAGGATCACTCCGCCCAATGGCTCACTCAGATGTAAAATGACAGTAATGACACTATACACATATCATACAAACTCTTATGGCCCACTGGCCTACGGCATATGGCATATCAATCAGGCTCTCATCCAAGAATGCATCCCTGTGATGACATTTAAGGCACCCACAACATAACTCTCGAGACATTCCTAGAGTGCTCCTCAATGAATCACAACTCTATGGCCCCAGGCCAACTGGAACTCCCTACGAAGGCCTCAGTGGAAGTCCCCTACAACATACGACACATGCATGATCATGTTATAACTTACACTATTGCATCAAACAACTTCCAACCACTACCCCACTGGGCATGGTGGAACACACACGGGGAGTAACCTCAGTACCAAGAGATTACCTCTATGAAGCTCTCGAGCTAGGTTGCTTCGATCATAAGTTACCTCATAATTTTCTTCAACAAATAAATGTCTACACAAAAGATCATTTTAACATCCATTAGTGCCACAATGACAACCTATTTGGTCATCTATACAATCATGCACACAAGTGATTAATCACTTACCAATATCCTTTTGGTCTAGGACCAAAGGCAATCCAAAAGCTCCAAGCATCAATCTTCTAGGATTTCGTCGTTAGGAGGCAACCTACAATGATCACAAGCATATGACCATCAATCCACTTGCTAAACAAGTCATAATTCAAACAATACATTACTCCCTCCTCTTAGGTTCAAAATTCAGCCATTATGGACAAAATGCCTTAGATGTAACACCCCGTGTATACTCGGTTTGTTAACATGTCATCGTATTAAGCCACGTTTAATTAAAAATGCAGAATATCTTTTTCTTTCCAATTATGACGTCATTATACTTAGCCAAGTTGATTACTTAATCATTTTCAAAACATCGCCTGTATGTAAATTGCAAATAGACAGCTAACAGAAATACCTCAATATATAAATAACATAAATGAGTCTCTAGTCACGGAACTACAACACGTAGACCGGACAACCCTGATAGTTTATACAACTCAAACTAAAAAGTACTAACATCAAATCGGCATGGACAAACCCCATGCTCACCAAATAAGGCAACAAACCCAACATAGTCTCAACTCAATAATCATAAACATGACAGAAAACATAAATAGCATCCAACAATGATAACATCATAACAGCATAAATCTAACTCAGCTCCGGCCTCCTACCGCCCGAGGTCTCAACCCCTGAGTTACCTGAACCTGAAATAAGCGCCCCAAACGTGGGGTGAGATCTTTAAATAGAAATCTCAGTAAGACAAGAGGTCCTCAAGGATTTTCCACCCTAAGCTCACTTACATATGCAATATAAGATCAAAAACAGTTATACATTAAAAGTTCCAAAATAGTGCAATGCAGCAGATAATCATGTCATGTGTGTCAATACTAATCTACTGGCCAGAGAAATGCAAGGATACGTCTATTACCCACACTAGTGCAAGCGCCACTTGCACCCACCCACAGTGTCACCGTCTTGTATGACGCCACATACTCAGGCTTACCGTATAAGTTGAAAAAAATATACATATTAAAAGCAATTGCACATAAAGCTCAACAACATTTTCTATTATCAAAGCATGTAAACACAACATGCATATAAACCATTCCTCCATAGGTATGGTGGAACCACACAATAGCTAAACCGAGGACACGAAAGCTTACCTCACAAGCTAACAATCCAAGCCAAGAGTCCACACTAGTTCAAAGCCCACAAACAGCACAATCATAATCTGTTTATACAGTAAATAATCATTAAGAACCATTCACCAAGGTTACATAAAGTGATTAAGGCTTTTCATCTCATTTTAAGTCATTACATGTTGTTTCTGCAGGAGGTATTCGAATACTCCCCGAGTAGTATTCGAATACTCAAGCTCTCTACAAGGTATTCGAATACCAACATCCCAAGTATCCGAATACCACAGTATCTGAATACCAAAACTCACTTATTCGAATACTATCCAGTATTCCAATACTTCTTCAAAGGTATCCAAATACTTTTCTTCCCAGAAAAGTATCCCAATACTCCTCCAGGGAGTATTCGACTACCAAGGGATAAGTATTTGAATACTACACGAAAAGTATTCGAATACTTATCAGACAGAATGCAGAAACTCGAGCATTCTTCTGTACAATCCCATTTTTAAGGGTCCAAACGTGATTGGGAGTCCAACAACTCCTTAAACAGATATTCATTAACATGTTACGAACTCAGAAACACATTCTTTTACTCAAATGATCTAAATTTAACTTTTTAACCGATTAAACAAGCTTTAAACATCAAAATGACAAAGAGGTGATCATAGTATACCTCCAAGGCTCACAACTCCGAAAATGGCACTGACTTGGAGCCTCCAACACAGCTCCAAGGTACTGACTCTAAGGAACCACGGAAATGTACTACAAGGTTGGACCTTTACACTCAAAGGTGGCTCCTTGAAGCTCAAAATCACAAGAACAAAGCTCCACTCAACAACCTCAGAAGAACAGCCTCCTATACCTCCAAACTCTGGAGCAAAAACTCAGAAAAGAAGTGTTTCCCTCACTCACAATGCAAGCTCACACCAAGTTATGGTGTTTAGGTGAAGAAACAAGATAGAAAGATGAGTTCTTTAGGGATTTCTATGGAGGAAAGGTAATGACTTGGTGAGGAAGAAGAGAAATGGCTGGAGAGAATCAGCCACCAAAACTCATGTAGGCACAAAATATGGCCTAGGGTTTTGGGCCCAATTCCTATTTAAAGGTCCACTAAGTTAAACACACAATATTACCAATAAAAGCTACGCTTAGCATTTTAATCTCAAATTTTGGATTCTGAACCTAGCCATTTTTCTAAGATTTATCATATTTTTATTTTATTTTTCGCAGCACCTTTCCGGTACGCGCTTTTCCATAGCCAGTATTAGTTATGGCACCAGTTCTCATTATTTTAACTTGAAACTTGAAATCACAGTCCTATATATTATTCTAGGAATATTCATGCACTTATTATAATTTTCTGGGATACTTCATCGGTACGCACTTATACCGAGTAGTAGAACCGGTATCTGCACTTTTCATCAGAAAAATGACTTTCAACAATATTAATCACTTACCATAATTGTAACAACCCGCATAAATTAGGAAGTTTATTTAAAATGCAATTATGGATGTGAATACATGTTGTGAAATCGAAATATAAGTATAAGTAGGATAGGATTAATTTTAATTACTCTATATAAAAACTCTAGTTACTACTTAGTAGTTACATGAAATAATATTCACTAGGAAATTAAATTGAGCCAAATTCTTCTTAATGGGCTGCGGCCCAAGCGTCCTTATTGAAAGATGAAGTCAGCCCAAATCCCTTATAGTCTTAGCCTTTGGCTAATCCATTAGCTTATCCAAAAGAAAATCTGAATGCTTGCTCTTTAGTGGTCAAGAAGTAGCTCACTTATCCATCTCACCCCTTTCTCCCTATGTGCATGGTAAAGAGAAAGACCAATATGATTTGCTTGTCATTCTGTTCAGAATCTAAATCAATCCTCATTCTCTCCTTCTCAACTCCTTCTCAAAGTCGCAAGTTCTAAGAGAAGGACCTCAACACCTAAGCTTGCATTCCTCTTTCCTCTCCATTTGCTTGGCCGAACCTCAAGCATCAAGGAGGTAGAGTGTCTTCAGTAACTTGCTTGTTTCTCTTTACTCCATACGGTTTTGATGGAGTTTCTTTCCCCTTGCATACAGTTAGAGACTTGATTTCTTGGATAGTAGGAGTGTGAGGGTGCTTGCTGATAACTCATATTTTGTTACACTTATTTATTACTCTTGGTTGGTATTTTTATGATTTATTTGAATTAAATAAAGGTCTTTTGGGTCAATTCACTATTCTAGATTTTAGTTGGGTTTAATTGATTTTCGTCATAATTTTCCAGATTTACACTACTTCCGTATTTTAACCATATCTCATTCTACAGATGTCCGATTGACTCCGTTCTTGTTGCCTTTTTCAGCTAACATATAGGGCTACAATTTCTATTTCGGCTACTGAAGCCCAATTCGGACGGGAAGATGGTCGAAACTTGATCTCAAGATGACGTGTTTTGCTGGAATGTTATTTTGACGTTTGAACTTGTAATTTTCATTAGGACCCAATGTGTTTAGGGCCCAAGGCCATGTTTTATTATTTTATTTTATTTTATTCAGCTTTTATTTTATGTTTGGGCTGAAGCGATGAAACCCTAGTCGTCCTGCGTGACGGCTATTTAAAGGGGACTCTAGGAAATCCTTGGTAGTCAGTTTTTACAACAGAGAAGTTCTCTCTGAGTTTTTATTCAATTGCGTTCTTCATCTTTTTTCTTCTTCTTCTTCTTTTTATTTCAATTATGTTTACCTTAGCCATGCGAGGCTAAGAACCTTTTAATCAACCTAAGGGTAATGGATTCCATGGATTGGTCTTGAGGATCTGCGTTTATTTCAAATCAGTTTTGTTTCCCTTCCCAACTCAAATTGATATCGTGCGATCGTGGATATTCAATCTGAGGTTCGCGATTGCGATTATGGAAAGGGATTAATCATCAGATTTGATGATTAGGTTGATTGACCCTATGACCTTAAATCAAGCAAGCTGATACTCTGCGATTGTATGAGTAGAAGTATCGTCTTTGATCAAATGCTAAGCGATCGCTTAGAGAGGGTTGTCAATTGGAAATAAGGATTCTGATCCGATTGACAAATCAATCACGATTCTGATATCTTCTTATCCGAGGAAAGACATCCATGGAACCCAAACCTTAGGTTGGTTATTTTTAATTACGAATTTTTATTCCAAATTTATATTCTGCCTTTTTAATTATTGAATCAAAATCCAAAATCCCCCTTTTAATTTTCTGTTCTCATAAGCGATTTTAACCAAAACAATTTCCTTGAGAGACGACTCAGGGTTTCCACTTTACTGCAAATTTTCTGAACCCTAAAGAATTAATTTTTAATTTGCGCGAGTTCGACAGCTCGTGTCACTTGCTCATCCCTTGGTGGCTGTTTTCCTTTATCGATTTGTGAGAACTTGGGTACATGCAAGAAGGTAAAAATCGAAAATCAAGCTCTCCTCTCACCCTTCACTGTTTCGATTTTTAAATGCATACAAGGAGGATATTCTTTTGTCATTCTCCTTCCCTCTTTTCTGTTTGGTTGGAAAACACCATGGACTCTTGGTGCATGCAAGCACAAAACCGAGTTTGAGCTTGGAAGATAGCTCCTCATCATTTTCGCGACTGTTCCTTTGGATTAGCGAAATTATCAAGTCTTGCATGTGTTAATAATTATGTTGACAGCAAGCTAAAAGCCTAATTAGCTCATGCCTAATTCATGTAGGTAAGGTTATGTTAAATGAAAACAGAAGCACCAAGTTGATGGCCTAAAAATCGAAAATATAGACATAGGAAAATAAATTAGAATTCTGATTGGTACTTTATTGTTTAGGTTCACAAGCCTCAAGAAGATTGGATTGACTTGGTGATATATCGGTTAAAACCTTAAAGCCTCAAGGTAAGTGTTTGGTGGATTAACCTTTTGTGACTATTAATTTAGGTCATGAATTTATGATATGTTACTCATGTGCCTTAATAAAACTCTGTTTGAAATTATTTGTAATATGATTTTTGAATGTGACATGTTGAAATTCTGTTTTGAGACACATTATGTTTTAAAGATTTTGGTGTTATAGTTCAAGAGAGCAATAATTTTTTGATTCTGAAATTTAGTCATGATCATGAACATCATACATCAAACAGGTTGTCATGTGTGGGTGAAGCAAAATATAGCATTTCATACATCATTGTACATGCAGTTTGGAAAACCTAAGATTTAATGAAATGAAGCATATGTTTGAGCATTCATCATATAGGCATCCCTCAGGTACCAGGGAGAAGGAACCGTGGCTCAGTTCGCATAGGCCTCAATTGGAATTTCCCTCTGTAAGGGCCGAATGAAATCTCCAATGAGTTCAGTTAGTGTGTGCACAATAGTGCTAAAAACATACAATATTCTGGCGTTATATACGCATTATGTTACATTTTGGTACCTGTTCAAAAATTTATTTGATGAGGTAGCACTTTATAAGTTCTGTATTTAAATTAATATTGTTGCATTATCGGATTGTCTATCACATTACTGGGAATTTTCTCACCCCTTTCGGGGCTCAATTTTTATAAAATTGCAGGAGGACGAAGAAGTATTTGATGGAGTAATTTCATGGAAAATTCTGTTGAGTTAATTGCTGTTTGGAAATGCTACTATGTGTTCACTGCTTTTGGTTGGTTTGAGTGTTGAACATTTGAATTTGATGTAATATTTTGGAGATCGACAAAATTATGAAAACGTGTTCTGTTTTGTTGTGGAACCTTGATGTAGTATGAATTTTATTTTTTGTATGGAACTTATGTAACCATGTACCTTCTTACTATGTGATCAGAATTTTAGTTCTTCAACAAGTTAAGTTTTTTGACAGTAAAGTGTGAATTAGTTGGCAAAAAAATAAATTCTGGGTAGGATAATGATGGTTACTTACTAGCCATAATTAGATCCTGTGTAGTTGAATTTTTTTTTGAAACAATCTGAGTTAAATTAGCCTTTGGTACTTGTTTTTTTCAAAAGCAGAACCTACCTGTATAAAATTAGGATTTTTGCTCTAATTTAACATGCATCTTGCGAGTTCTGTTTCCGGAGCTACAGATCTCCAAATGCAATAAATTTGATATGTACGTAAAGCCCCAGATGTCTATTTTTAAATTATATAAAACCAATTTCAAAAGATTGAAATTTCGATTTTATATAATTTTATAAGACAGACAGCTTTTCTGAAAAATTTACTATTTCATTTTCAAAAGTTTTTATGAATCTCTCGCTGTTTTACCTATGTCATTCGATTTTAATACAAGTCTTTATCATGTAACTTCATACTTTTCCTGAATTGACTACGTTATCGTGGCGACTCTAATAAGATTTAGCAGGCATCTCCCTTGGATGCATACAGGGGAGGGTGTCACACTAATTATTTAAGCCATATCAATATTATTAGAGTCAATTATGGAATTATTTCCTAATTTCTTGTAACACCCCGTAGTACTCCGGTTGTTAACATGCATGATATTTAGCATACACAGCGGAAGACTTTATTTTAAAAGAATAAGAAAGCGTTTTACAAAAGTACGAGTAAACTTTTTTTTAAAACATTTTCTGAAAACATTTCTAAAAACGTTCACGTGAGATACTGCGAAAGCGTAAATCTAAACATACATATACTAATTACTCCTATGAGCCAGTATTAGTGACCATTGACCATCAAGATATGACATCAAGTGTCATTCCTGACGGAGTCTCACGGACAGCATAACGACTGTATTTCGGATAACTGGGAACATGGTCCCACACATACAGATAACCTAATTGATACAATAATTTAAACAGATAGCTTGCAAGTCTACACGGACTGCAATCCCCTCAATGGGTTAATACAAACAAGAAGACTCCATGCCCAAATTAACTGAATACATGCATCAAGTCTATATTAATTCAAAGTATAAAAACATCAGTAATTAATCCATGGCTCTAAGGATACAATCATTAGCCTAAATAAATACATAACATAATCTCCATATATAATTAAGCATGTTAACAAATCCATATCTTATCATAACTCTAAACATAGTCTAAAATAATCAGCTGCATCATCAACTACTCCAATGCGGGGGCCTTGCCCCTAGAAATATCACCACTACTCTGGGTACCTGAAATGATGTCCCCAAACGGGGTGAGAAAACCACATCTCAGTAAGCTCAAGGTTCATAGAGGATCCTCTAACCCCTGAGCCCACTTCTTGCATAACAAGTCAGATATAAAGCATATAATACAGACATACAGCATAAACATAGCATCATCATATCATCCTTGTGTAACCCCAGGGTCAAAGCCATAGACAGTTTACACATGTGTGACTTCCAGGGTCAAGCCATAGACAATCAACACAACCTCAGTATGAAATAGCTCCCAGATTCAAGTCATAGGCAGCCTACATACCATGATCACTGGCCAGGATCCTCATAACATATATCATCAGTGCATCATCATAACATCAAGATCATATAACATCTATATGAATGTGAATGAATGCACATATACATCATACCATATATTTTCATACAATATAACCATAATGCCCACCATCATGGTGGGGCCACAAGAGAGAAGAGTCAACTAGAACTAGGAGCTTACCTCACTGAACTTATCAACAACCCAACTCCAATAGTCCAATACGTATGCTCCAGTACACTCTCAAGTGCCAAGCTCTCTAGGAAAACCTAGAGCAGGAACCATTCACATCATTAATTACATATTAATTAATCAAGTCATATCCATGACTTAATTATTTAATGATTCCACTTTCATACTCATATGCCAATAATATGCCCGTTACAAGTCTAGACCAATTATTACTTATTACATATTTTTGTGCATTATTACAAGCCACTTTAATCTTCAATTACCTACATAGCTTAGAATCACATGCAAGGCTCACTTATGTAACTTAGATTATTTTCAACTCATCCAAGCTATATTTATGATTATTATAAGTTACTAAGGGTTCCCCTAAGCCCACTTAGCTTAAATATCACTTTTACGGTTTTTCCAAAACTGTACATGCTTCTGTTTTCTAGTTACTGAGAGTGACTCACTTGTTATAAAATTGCCATCTTTTAGTATGTTAATCTAGACTCAATTATGTTTCCAACAAGGTATCACATGCCTCATTTGGAGTTTTCTAGCTCCGGTTATCATCATTTGAAGTTGGACAAACAAAACTGTTTGCCAACTCCGAACAGGGCCCTAAACATCCTTTACCATTTTTGCGATTCTGGAAAATATACTAAACCAATTTCTCTAAAAATTTTATGTAGACAACTAGACACATTTATCTTTAATTCGACATATTATGATCCTAATTTGAGTAAGCACAGAGGGAAAAAAAATTCGTGGAATTTGCAGCCATGTACAGCGCCCCTGTACATGGCCTCCCTGTGCAGTCCTCACTCAAACGAACATACATAATGGAATACATATTCAATTGATACCAACTTTTGACACCACATAGCTAACATCTCAACCTTCAACTTGATATAAGGAGAAACCTTATATGACCTCTGTGGAGGGAGATATGTTCTCCCCAATTTCGCCTAAAACTGGTTACTTAGCCTTAAATGTGTTTACTTAACAAACCTTAATTACTTTTGATTATAAATCCTAATTCACATTAATTCTTAGATTTTTCTATTATTAAGTCACATTATGAAATATCCTTAGTTTCATTATGTCATGATACTTAAATTTTACTAATTATTTAATTAATATACCTAAACCCTACTTTAGTCCAATTTTTGAGTTAAGTCCTTAATTACTTTTGTTAATTAATCGCTACCCTTAATTAATCCCCTAATTCATCCTCTCCTTAATTTTAACACAACTAAACCCTTATATACTTTATGGGGCAGATTTGATGAGCTATTTTAATTAGGATTTTTAGCCATTATTAAACATGATTAATGAGTTTTACTTAGAGTTAACCCACCTAGTTAATCTTTCTAATCATTTTTTTCCACACTTAACAACTTAATCACATTTTTTTTCATCAAACCTTGTTATTACTTGACATGGCTGAAATCATCAAGGGTCCATATAGGGTTCATGTTCATCTTTTTACATGAACAACACACAAAGGTCCAAATGTGGCACCTTTACTCATCAAATCCATGATTCCATGGTTCAAGACACACACACCCTTAAAGATCTTCATCAAACCATGGCATTAAAAAAATTTTAAACAATATTTCTCCAATATATAAGAAAACAGTGGCACACACACAAGAAAAAGAGAGACTTTTTGGTTCATATTTCTCAAATGGAGGCTTACATCTTCAAGCTTCCTCCTTTATCTCAAGGCTCCACCTTTTTCCACCAAGAACACATCTTTAGGCAAGCACACACCTTCATGAACATGCTCATGAGTTAGGCTCAAGAACACAAGAAGAAAAGATGAGGTTTTTCATGAAAAAATCAAGAACACTTACCCAAAAATCAAAGGAAGCAAGCAAGCAAGTGTGGTTCTTCAAGAGAGCTCAAGAACACAACTCCATGGCTCCTTGAAGCTCCAAAACCATGGCTGTCCTTGTAGAGTATGACCACGAAAATTTGACTTCACACCATAAAAATGGTATGGTTGTGAAGAGGAGAGTGAGAGGAACAACTTTGATGAAAGAGGTTTTGTGTTTTGGAGAGGTTTAGGTGATGGAATCTTAGAGAGAAGTGAGAGCAAAGTTTGAAGTTTGAATTTTAGAGAGAGAAGTGGTAAGAGGCTGCTGGAATCAGATCTGAAATGGGAGGGGAGGGTGCCCTAATTAGGGTTGACATGTCACTTAAGTGGCATTCGTCCTATAGTGAGACCTGGTATAATTTTGAACTGATCTTTCGTCAAATTTTTTTATTCGGAAACCTCCAAGACTCTAACTTTAAGTACTTAACTTAAAATTTTGATTAGTAGATCACAAATCCACTAACAGATGTTTAATTGCACTGTAATCTTTACCGGTGTTCTTAACTGTACCCGGATTTTATAATCTTCTTAACTTTAACATTTTTGGTCTTATTATGACTTGTTACGCATATATTGGTCTTTATTTCCATTTTTTCATCTTTTTCCCGTTTCGGGATTCTACCGGCTGCTGCTACAGCAGTACAAAATATCCGGCAGAAGTGACTTTTCAAAAATACCCGAATATGGGTATCAATCTTCATCAAATCATATCCTAACCTCATTCATGATGTTTCTATCATTAGATTAGCTCTCTAACTATAATTTGCTAACTTAGAGCTATTCTACTAACTGTTACTGCGTCAGCAGTCAAAATTAACAGATGAAAATTCATCTGTGCAAAATACCATCAATATGGGTATCAAAATTCTTAGAATTCCATCCTTATTCTATTTATGACCATAAGGTCCTCATTATAACCCTCTAATTTAAAAGTCATGTAATTAGGGTTATTATATTATTTCTCATACTTAATTAGTTAACTTCCTTAATTAACGGTACAGGTTCTTACATTCACCCCACATTTTTAGGATTTTGTCCTCAAAATCAGAAACATACCTGTCTCGGAAGTCGGGGTACTGCTGGAGAAGCTCGTCCTCTCACTCCCAAGTACACTCCTCAGAAATTCTTCCTGTCCATTTCACTTTGACCATTGGAATGATCTTGCTCCTCAACTTCTTCTCGCCACGATCGAGAATCTTGAGTGGTACGACGAGAGTTTTCAAGTTCTCCCGAACTTCCACATCATCCGGTTGCACCACGTGCGAAGGATCTGCTACGTACTTCCGAAGCCGAGACACGTGAAACACGTCGTGGATGTTGGCCAAGTTCGGAGGCAAGGTAAGACGGTAGGCATCAGGTCCTACTCTACCAAGGATCTGAGATGGCCCAATAAATCGCGGGATCAGCTTCCTCATTCGGAGTGCTCGTCCAACACCGGTGACAGGTGAGAGTTTCACAAACACGTGCTCACCTTCACTGAACTCTAGTGGACGATGCTTGACATCATAGTAACTCTTCTAGCGATTCTGCGCCTGCTTCAACTTCTCTCTATCATTTGAATCTGCTGGGTGGTATCTTGGACAAAGTCCAAGCCAAACAACTCCTTATCTCCAACCTCAGACCAGCAGGTAGGAGTCCGACACCTCCTACCATACAACGCCTCGTAGGGTGCCATGCCCAGGCTAGCATGGAAACTGTTGTTATACAAAAACTCCACCAGTGGAAGGTACCTATCCCATGCAGAGCCCTGCTCCAATGTGCAAGCTCTCAACATGTCCTCCAAGGTCTGGATGGTCCGCTCAGTTTGTCCGTCAGTCTGAAGGTGATAGGTGGTACTCAATCTCAACTGTGTACCGAAAGCTCCCTGCAGCGCCTCCCAAAACTGAGATGTGAACTTCGGGTCCCTATCACTGATGATACTCTCAGGCACCCCGTGAAGCCTCACAACCTCGCGAACATACAGTCTGGCCAACTGCTCAGTAGTGAAGCTCACCTTCACTGGAAGAAAATGGGCAGACTTCGTCTGTCTGTCCACAATGACCCAGATAGAGTCACAACCAACCTGAGTCTTCGGCAAACCCACCACGAAGTCCATGGAAATGCTCTCCCATTTCCATTCCGGAATCTCAAGAGGTTGAAGCTTCCCAGGCGGCTTCTGGTGTTCTATCTTCACCTTCTAGCAAATCAAACACTTGGACACAAAAACAACAATGTCCTTCTTCATTCTTGGCCACTAGAATTTTCTCTTCAAATCTTGATACATCTTAGTCGCACCAGGGTGGACAGTAAACTATCCTTTATGGGCCTCTCACATAACCTCTCCGGTCAAAGGACCTCGAGGAATCACGATCCGCTTCTGAAACAACAGATTTCCATCCTTATTCAAAGACACACCGTCTTGGTTCTTCACGTAGTCCAGGCACTCTCTCTGCACTTGTGCCTCTTGGATCTTCTCCATAAGCTCATTCTTGACCCTAACAGTCTCCATCTCGAGTAGTGCACCCCCAAACAAGGAAGTCACCGACAGATCTCGAAACTTCTCAATGACATCAAAGTCACCTATCGACAAACTGGATAGACTCACGGATTTCTGACTCAGAGCATCAGCTACCACGTTGGCCTTGCCAGGGTGATACTTCAACTCAAAGTCGTAGTCCTTCAGAAACTCCATACATCTCCTTTGCATCATGTTCAGCTCCTTCTGATCAATCAGGTACTTCAGACTCTTGTGGTTACTGAACACAGCGAACTGCATACCAAACAGATAATTCCTCCAAATCTTGAAAGCAAAGACAATTGCAGCCAACTCCAAATCATGAGTTGGGTAGTTCTCCGGATGAGGCTACAACTGCCTCGAAGCATAAGCAACAACTCTACCGGTCTGCATCAAAACACATCCCATCCCCTTTCCAGAAGCATCACAGTAAAGCTCAAACTGCTCATCAGGATGAGGAAGGATCAACACAGGTGCGATAGTCAATCTCTCCTTCAACTCCTGAAAGCATTCCTCACACTCGTTAGTCCACACAAACGGAGTCTCCTTCCGGGTAAGGCGAGTCAGTGGAAGAACCATCGTGGAGAAACCCTTGATGAACCTCCTGTAGTAACCTGCCAAACCCAAGAAACTCCTCACCTCAGTAACTGTCTTAGGCCTCTCCCAATATAGCACAGCCTCGATCTTGTTGGGATCCACTACAACTTCTTCTGCAGAAATCATATGCCCAAGAAACTTCACAGACTTGAGCCAAAACGCACATTTGGAAGGCTTAGCATAAAGCTTTTTCTCCTTCAGCACTTGCAAAACAATCCTCAGATGCTCTGCATGCTCCTCCTTAGTCTTGGAGTAGATCAAGATATCGTCAATGAAGACGATCACAAACTTATCCAGGTACGGCTGGAAAATCTGGTTCATGTAATCCATGAACACTGCAGGTGCATTTGTGAGTCCAAAAGGAATCACCAAATACTCAAAGTGACCGTATCTCGAACGAAACGCGATCTTAGGGACATCCTCCGGCTTCACCCGAATCTGATGGTATCCGGACCGGAGATCAATCTTCGAATACACACAAGCACCCCTGAGCTGATCCAGCAAATCATCGATACGCGGAAGAGGATACTTGTTCTTGATCGTCACCTTGTTCAACTGCCTGTAGTCGGTGCACAATCGCATAGTCCCGCCTTTCTTCTTCGCAAAGATGACCGGTGCTCCCCATGGAGACACACTCGGTCGAATGAAGTCTTTCGCTGAAAGATCCTCAATGTGCTTCTTCAGCTTCGCCAACTCCGGTGGCGACATCCGATATGGAGCTAATGAAATAGGCCCCACACCAGGAAACAAGTCTATGGAGAACTCTATCTCCCGCTGTGGCAGAAACTCAGGAAACACCTCGAGGAATTCCCCCACCACAGGAATGCCAGTGATATCCTCCTGTGTCTCACTCATCAAACCTCCCAACATAACATAACCGAATGCTCCTGCTCTCAAGGCTCTCCTAGCCTGCAGCAATGAAATATATGGCGAGGAACTGGCTGTGGAATCACACGGAGACATCACCACACGTTTGGCACAACAGTCAATCATCTCACAATTTCTGGACAACCAATTCATGCCCAAAATAATCTCCAGATTAGCCATCGACAATCCTATCACATCTACGGAAAAGTCACAGCCATCCCACCGAAACACGACATCTCGATGAATAGTGGTAGTATCACACTTTTCTTCGGTGGCGGTGGTCACCTGCAATGGTGGAGAAAGCACAGCACTGGGCAATTCAAGCCCCACAACAATCGGGGTTGTAATAAAAGAATGCGTAGCCCCAGAGTCAAACAATACATCAACAGAAGATCTACCAATGGAAACAGCACCTCTGACAAGGTTCGGAGCTCGGTCCGACTGCTGACGGTCCAACGTATACACACGCCCGGTATAGGTTACACTGCAGGTGTCGAAGTCGATGGAAGGGGAACTATCTGAAGTGGTAATGCCTGAACTACAGCAGCTCTCGCCGTCGATGACGGACAGTCTCTAGAGTAGTGGCCCTCCTTGCCACAATGGAAACATATCAGCTGCCTCGTAGCACAACGTCCTGCATGCTCCTTTCCGTATCCTGAACACCTAGGAGTGGGATGAGGCTTAGCAAAACCTCCCTGCTTGAAGAAGCCCTCTTAAACTGGCCAGGCGCTTGCCTAACCGCAAACTGCTTCCTTTTGCCCTTCCCAGCAAACTTCCTGTCTTTCGAGGAAGTGGAACTACCAGTTACCTTCGTGTCAGCAATCTTGGCCCTCTTGGCCTTACTCGTGATACAGACATCCTCGATGTCTTGACATTGCTGCACCAGTGTCCCAAAATCTCTCGAAGCCGCTCCAGCAAGGGGAACAACTATCTCCTCGCTAAGTCCCATACGGAACTTAGCAGCCAAGAAGGTCGGAGTAGGCACAGCCGTCCAAAAGTGTGCAAACTTCACCAGCTCATTAAACTTTGCCAGGTACTCGTCAACAGACAACGAGCCCTGCACCAACCTGTCGAACTCCCCATGCTTCCTCTCCTGCGCATCATAAGGGAAGTACCGACCCAGAAAGCAATCCTCGAAGAATGGCCATATCATAACATGACCCTGCATCTCAAAAGCGTGAGAGGTGTTCATCCACCACTCATGGGCAACGCCCTCCAGCTTGTACGTGGCGAACATCAGCTTCTGCGGATCAGTACACTGCATGACCCGGAAGATCTTGTCCAACGCCTGAAGCCATCTTGCCGCAACAATAGGATCATACGACTCATCAAAGGAAGGTGGCTTATGCTCGTGGAAAGCATTAAGCCGACGGTCAAGCACATCGCGATCCTCAACCGACTCCACATAGGGTTCCATCACCCCAGTAGTATGACCAGTGCCCTCAACATGGCTCTGGCTCTCGTCCTGCAGACTAGGTGGATGTGGAGGTGGAGGTGGTGGCGGAGGGAACTGACCAACAGCAGGACCAGCCCTCATCTCCTCCAACATGACCCTCATCATAGTCAGGTTCGCCAGGCGGTTCGCCTCCAAAACATCCTTAGTGGCTTTCCGGTTCGCCTCTCTGACGGCGTCCAGCATAGCCTTTGCCATTCTCATGGCCTTCTGCTCGGCAAGTCACGCCGCCTATATATCAGCCAATACAGCCAGGACAGGATCAGGTTGATCCCCGCTAGTGTCTCAGTTCCTCCGAGGTTGCACCATGACTTTGCACAAGTTACACAAAGAATGAGTTGATCAGGCCCACGCAATGTGGTCACATATGCATTATCATAGCAAAACCCAATAGAGAGAACACACAGACAAGACTCACAACAAACATCCTAAGTTATTGCAATACATACAGGCTTTTCCCTAGAAAGTGCTCTGATACCATAAAATGTAACACCCCGTTTATACTCGGTTTGTTAACATGTCATCGTATTAAGCCACGCTTAATTAAAAATGCAGAATATCTTTTTCTTTCCAATTATGACGTCATTATACTTAGCCAAGTTGATTACTTAATCATTTTCAAAACATCGCCTGTATGTAAATTGAAAATAGACAGCTAACAAAAATACCTCAATATATAAATAACATAAATGAGTCTCTAGTCACGAAACTACAACACGTAGACTGGACAACCCTGATAGTTTATACAACTCAAGCTAAAAAGTAATAACATCAAAGCGGCATGGACAAACCCCATGCTCACCAAATAAGGAAACAAACCCAACATAGTCTCAACTTAATAATCATAAACATGACAGAAAACATAAACAACATCCAGCAATGATAACATCATAACAACATAAATCTAACTCAGCTCCGGCCTCCTGTCGCCCGAGGTCTCAACCCCCGAGTTACCTGAACCTGAAATAAGCATTCCAAATGTGGGGTAAGATCTCTAAACAGAAATCTCAGTAAGATAAGGGGTCCTCAAGGATCTTCCACCCCAAGCTCACTTACATGTGCAATATAAGTTCAAAAACAGTTATACATTAAAAGTTCCAAAATAGTGCAATGCAGCAGATAATCATGTCATGTGTGTCAATACTAATCTAATGGCCAGAGAAATGCAGGAATACGTCTATTACCCACACTAGTGCAAGACACCACTTGCACCCACCCACAGTGTCACCGTCTTGTATGATGCCGCATACTCAGTCTTACCGTCTAAGTGGAACAACACATACATATTAAAAGCAATTGCACATAAAGCTCGTAAGCATTTTCAATTATCAAAGCATGTAAACACAACATGCATATAAACCATTTCCCCATGGGGTATGGTGGAACCACACAATGGCTAAACCGAGGACACGAAAGCTTACCTTGCAAGCTAACAATCCAAGCCAAGAGTCCACACTAGCTCAAAGCCCACAAACAGCACAATCACAATTTGTTTATACAGTAAATAATCATCAAGAACCATTCACCAAGGTTACATTAAGTGATTAAGGCTTTTCACGTCATTTTAAATCATTACATGCTATTTCTGCAGGAGGTATTCGAATACTCCCCGAGTAGTATTCAAATACTCTAGCTCTCCAGAAAGTATTCGATTACTTTCACTAAAGTATTCGAATAACACAAGGTATTCGAATACCAACACCCCAAGTATCTGAATACCACAGTATCCGAATACCAAAACTCACCATATTCGAATACTATCCAGTATTCGAATACTTCTTCAAAGGTATCTGAATACTTTTCTTCCCAGAAAAGTATCCCAATACTCCTCCAAGGAGTATTCGACTTCCAAGGGATAAGTATTCGAATACTACACGAAAAGTATTCGAATACTTATCAGACAGAATGCAGAAACTCGAGCATTCTTCTGCACAATCCCATTTTTAAGGGTCCAAACGTGATTGGGAGTCCAACAACTCCCTAAACAGATATTCATTAACATGTTACGAACTCAGAAACACATTCCTTTACTCAAATGATCTAAATTTTACTTTTTAACCAACTAAACAAGCTTTAAACATCAAAATGACAAAGAGGTGATCATAGTATACCTCCAAGGCTCACAACTCCGAAAATGGCACTGACTTGGAGCATCCAACACAGCTCCAAGGTACTGACTCTAAGTAACCACAAAAATGTACTACAAGGTTGGACCTTTACACTCAAAGGTGGCTCCTTGAAGCTCAAAATCACAAGAACAAAGCTCCACTCAACCAACTCAGAAGAACAGCCTCCTAGACCTCCAAACTCTGGAGCAAAAACTCAGAAGAGAAGTGTTTCCCTCACTCACAATGCAAGCTCACACCAAGTTATGGTGTTTAGGTGAAGAAACAAGGTAGAAAGATGAGTTCTTTAGGAATTTCTATGGAGGAAAGGTAATGAATTGGTGAGGAAGAAAAGAAATGGCTGGAGAGAATCAGCCACCAAAACTCACGTAGGCACAAAATATGGCCTAGGGTTTTGGGCTCAATTCCTATTTAAAGGTCCACTAAGTTAAACACACAATATTACCAATAAAAGCTACGCTTAGCATTTTAATCTCAAATTTGGGATTCTGAACCTAGCCATTTTTCTAAGATTTATAATACTTTTATTTTATTTTTCGCAACACCTTTCCGGTACGCGTTTTTCTATAGCCAGTATCAGTTTTGACACCAGTTCTCATTATTTTAACTTGAAACTTGAAATCATACTCCTATATATTATTCTAGGAATATTCATGCACTTATTATAATTTTCTGGGATACTTCATCGGTACGCACTTATACCGAGTAGCAGAACCGGTATCTTCACTTTTCGTCAGAAAAGCGACTTTCAACAATATTAATCACTTACCATAATTATTTAAGCCATATCAATATTATTATAGTCAATTATGGAATTATTTCCTAATTTCTCATTCTTAATTAATTAACTTCCTTAATTAACGGTACATTAGACATGTTGTTAATTTTATTCAATCATTCTTATGGTTCCCTTAGCCATTCTCAACACCATTTACATACCATAATGTCATCAAACCATCACCTAGCATAATTTCCCCAAAATGCCCTATAAGGCCGTGGATGATGCATCAAGTGCACAAGGAATTTTTCTTGCCTTTTCAAGGTTCAAGGTTCATTTTTAGGTCCATATTAGTTCATTCAAGTACCTATTAACTCAATTCTTCACTCAATCATCTAATTGCACCATCACACCCTAATTTCCCCTAAGTGGCCGAATTGTTGCCCTATATACACCAAGTGACCTTTCTTTCAATTCACATGCATTATTCACTCATACAACCCATTTATACTTGATTCAAATCAACATAAATTCAACTACACAATATTTGCATCATCTTGCCCAATAATTCCTTAAATGGCCGAATTGTACATAGTCATAAACCAAAGGATTTTCAAGTATCAAATACAACATACACCTTGTAATTAACTATTATTACTAATCCACAACTCAATTTCACAAACATACAACAATCCAATTTCTCAAAATTATGCTCACCCAACCAAAATTTTTCTAAGTTATCAAACTTTTTCACAATAAATTTTATGAGCTCAATCACTCTAATTCATCATTCTAAACAACATTTATCTAATGCACAAAATCCATTTGAGGTCCCCAACTACCTCCAATCAACATACATAGGCTTAGGTTTTCACATTTTGATCTACAAGAATATCCCACCATAGGTAGTGAAACTCACCAATGATCAAGGTCCAAGACCCCTAAAGATGATCTCCAAGCAACAACATAACCAACAAGCTCCAATGGTGTCAATGGCTTCAAATTTTTGCAAGGATGGGTAGGGAATATCTCAAAATCTAGGGTTTTTTTAAGAGTAATTGAGGTGTGAGTTGAATTCATTAGGTCATTTACTTGAGATTTCATGTAGGACAAGTGTGGTTTTGTTGGAGAAATGATGAAGCAAAAACTCACCCCCTTTGATGGATGAAGGTTCAGCCAACAAGAGAGAGAATGAGGGAGGAAGAATGTGAATAGTAGCTGATGGGGTTGTGGTCTTAGTCACTTAAGTGGGTGGGTCCCACTTGACACCTCACTCAATTCAAATTATTTCAAATCCCCCACTTAAACCAGTAATCTCCAATTAATTCCTAAACTATCCAGAAAATTCAAAATTTAACATTCACTAAAGCCCTTTAATTATACTTTAACAAATCAATCCGGAGTTTTTCAGCAATTCGGTGAAATCACTATTTTAGCCTGATATATGCACCGTTGGCACATTTCCTCAAAACCCTTAAAATCCATCAAATTTCATCAACCACTATATTTCTTGGTCCTAAGTACCTTTTCCAACTTATATTCAAACCTATAGCACAATTTTCTCTCAACATGTTTTTTTGGTGTAACTGTACGACTGTATTTTTATCCGATAAAAATAATATTCATTTAAATATCCATAAACTTGTCTAACCACTCAATTTTTCGTATTGAATCCATTTCCAGGGTTATTTTTCTCATTTGAGACCTTATACTATCATTTTACTGTTTAGGATTATGTATTTGTTAAATTACTATTTTACCCTTTTTTCGTATTTTGACCCAGAACACATGATTTTCACTAATCCTACCATTTACTCTTTATTTTAACTATAACTATGTGTTTCAAGTCTATGAGGTGTTATACATATTATTTGTTATGGATAATCATTGTGGTTGGCAGCCACCGCATGCCCATCATCTGTTTTGTCTTCGTCATATTGCAAGCAATTTTAATCAAAGGTTTAGAAATGAAAAATTGAAGAAGAGTTTCTGAATTTAGGTATGAGTTACAACTCTTATATTGTAATTGAAAGTATTAATGAATTTGAATGTATATTATTATCATTGTCTGTAGGTTATAATACTCCTTCTAAGGTGGATTTTGATATAGCCTTTGCAAATTTCGTGATACCAGTCTTAAGATTGCATAATGGATTGATCAAATCCCAAGGAAAAGTGGACACGTGCATAAGATGTGGAGGCTGCGTACCACCATAGGAAGGAAACACTGGCACATCCTGATGCTGAGGAGGCTCAAAATAAATGGGCTGAGAAGCATATGTATAACCTTCTCTAGAAGCGCAGCAATTGGAAGCCAATGCGCATAGAGTCTATCTAAGTATGAAAGCTTCACATCCTCAAAAGTGAGCTCAGCCTCGACGGGAGCATGACCAAACAGCTCCTTACACACGACCCACTAGTCCAAAGTTGTACCTCCAGTGTCCATTTTCCTATCGGTTGGCAATCCCAAGATAGCCGCCACATCCCGCAGGGTGATGGTCATCTCGCCCTGCGTCATGTGGCAACTATGTGTCTCTGGTCTCCACCTCTCCATAAGAGCACTGATCAGGGTGGGATCAATCTGAAATACATGCAAACAGACTATCAAATAAACCAAATTACAAATACACAATTTTTTTCACATTTTGTATTAAAATTAAAATATTCAAATATATTACATTCTTATATTCATAATTGAAAATGTTGCATGCGTGCGACATGTAGGAAGCCAGCCTGCGACAGGTAGTCTGCCACAATGTTGGGAATATCATGAGGAGATGGTCCCCCTGCATCCTACCACGTCTAGTCTTCAACTAGCGAACATTCTCCTCATTCCACATAGCTTGTGAAACATGTGTGTGCTGTGTGCGCCTCCGAAGTACTTCCCACCTGTATGGTCCTGGAAGCACGTGTGTCGTGGGATCTAAAGGCTCGACCTCAGTATCGGATGTAGACCGAGGTGACTCGAAAGATGACGAGTCAGCTATAATAATGTAATATACAAAATTACAAATTAATTGGCATAATTAATTTGATTCTCAAATAATTTACATGCCTAAAACAAGATTTAAAAAATAATTAAATTACATGTATAAAATATTCTTAGGTCACTAGCAATTTCTAGGTCACTAACATATTCCTAAGTTACTAACATATTTATAGGTGACTAATATAACACCCCGTAGTACTCCGGTTGTTAACATACATGATATTTAGCATACACAGCGGAAGACTTTACTTTAAAAGAATAATAAAGCGTCTTATAAAAATACGAGTAAACTTTTTCCAAAATATTTTCTAAAATATTTTCACAGCGTTCATCTGATATATTGTATTAGCGTAACCTTAACATTTAAGTCTATTAATTAAAACCATTGGCCATCACTAATGGCTGTTCACCATCCGGATATGACCTCAAGTGTCATTCCTGACGGAGTCTCACGGACAACATTGAAAGTAGAATTGGCCTTGAAGGCCGAAACATGCGTGAGGGAAAAACAATTTTTCGCAAGCGGAACACACATGCATATCAAGATACATACTTTAAGACGTATGTTATACCTTGTTCGTGAAAACTCAAGATGATCAAGGTAGGTCTGAAGGGTTCAGATCTCTAACGTTGATCCACACCACCCGCGTCTAGATACAGGAACTCCTTCCAGTAAGGTCGCCGATTGATCACCACAATAAGGCTTGCTATGCGCTCAGTGTGTGATGCAGGAGGCTAGGTAAAAGTGTTTAGAAGAGTGAAGTGTTCTAAGAGAAAACCCCACAAGGGGCGCATAGATGAGTAGAGAAAGGCATGGCTTTTCACAAAAACCTAAGGAGGAACTAACTACACATTAAGCACACAAGAGGAGCCTTTTAAGTTTCAAAATCAAATCATATTTTTCACCCAAAAATCTGATCAAAGTGGCGCCCTATGGGGAGAGAATAAGTGGAGTTGTTGCATTTCAAAAATTGCCAACAACATCCCAGAATATTCTCATGAGACTAAGTTCAAAACCTAGTCAGAAATCTGATCATGAATCATCATATAATCAACTATATGGTGCGCCCCATATAGCCTAAAAGGTGACCAGATATATTTGAGTTAGTTGCATTTCAAACTTAAATCAACTCACTCAAATATTCTCCCAACAGACCGTATCTTCTGGAGTTGATTTTGATGATCAAATCTAGCCAAAATCAGCGCCCGATTATCCTTGGATTATGTCCAAACGATATCCTCTTGATATGTTCCAACAAGATCTCATCTTATCCTTTTGTTATGAAACAACTTTTCATAGGCAATTCAAATTCTAATTTCAAACATTTGAATTCAAACTTTCAAACACTTAAATTTTAAATTCAAATTCAAATTCAAATTTCAAAATTCAAATTTCAAAATTCAAAATTCAAATTCAAAATTCAAAATTCAAAATTCAAATCCAAAATTCGAATTTCAAAATTCAAATTCAAAATTCAAAATTCAAAATTCAAAATTCAAAATTCAAATTTCAAATTCACAATTCAAAATTTCAACATTTGATAATTAATTTAACTAATTAAATTAATTAGTAATGTCTTGGTCTATCCAAGCCCATTACTTTGATCCATGCGCCCTCCACCCTATCTGTGGAGTTCCAAACTACTTCTTGGGCTAATAACAATAGTTAGGCCCAATACCTTTAATGCTAGAGCATCTAGACAATTAGGTGTTAGTGTGTGACCCATTAGGTCCAACATAGCCACTGACATAAATGGGCTTGGGCCCAATAAGCCCACAACCCATCTAATGACAACACAGAGCACTAGCAATGCTTTGTTGCCCCAGAACTAGTTAGATTAATGACTTGATCATCCTATTACACATATTTGGTTGCCGTATATATTTCCTTTCGTCTCGGTTACCTTCCCATAAAACCTAGGGTAAGGAAGCATATCAACCCCTGCGGTTTAGGGTAAGCTTTATTCGAAATAGGGAATCTTCAATTTACAGACTCTAAAGGCAGATCATCTCATGATCTCTTTTACTATGCATAGATTCCCGAGTCCCTGTAAATGTCATCCCGATTTCTCCGGTTTACAGATAACCTAATTTCTCACAGAGATTTGACGAATTCCTTCAGCTTATCACCCTAGCCCTGTGTTCTTTTAGGACAAGCCCAACAGTATACCTATGAGTCTCCATGTTTCAGGAAGACGAGGTGCACAATCAAAGCATGCCTTCTAGAACACAGTCTAGGTAATAACTTCTGGTCTTAGGAAAGACATACTCAAATATAAAGAGACTACTCTAATGATACTCTCTGTGAGAGTTCCTCATAGAGTCTCTTTGTGGGTCTATTCAGTGCGAGCTATACCCTTATAGGTCCACCCACGACTTTAGCTAAGACATCTCCATATCTGTAGCTCATGAGGTCTTTACCTTGCATCCAAATACAAGTAGATAAGTCGTGCTAGTCTTACCCGAGATCACTGATCCCCATTCTCAGTGTCTCTAGACTAGGAACATAAAATTAGGAATAAACATGCAGTATCCTTGAATCCTCATGATCGTGATCTGATCACAGATACCCAAGAGATACCTATTTTATTCCAAGGGGTTTATCCAGTTACTCATATAAATATTAATAGTAATATTGAGACAAAATATGAAACAGGATAAATAGTGATTTTATTTGCGAAAATATAAAAGGTCTACATATGTCCTAATCTAATCAAAAGATTGTCTCTAGGACATCCATATACTAACAAGCTCCCACTTGGCCTAGAGCCAATCAGACCTAAGTCGTATACCCAAAGCCTCATAATGACTATCATGTTTTCTCTGAGAAACAGCCTTTGACAGAGAATTGGCCAGGTTATCATCTGTGGGAACATAATCCATCTTTACATCCATCCTATCAATGATTTCTCTAATCAGGTGATATCTGCGGAGCACGTGCTTAGATCTTTGATGAGACCTAGGTTCCTTTGACTGCGCAATGGCTCCAGTGTTGTCGCACAGCAACTGTATGGGCTCATCCACGCTTGGAACCACCCTAAGTTCAGATATGAACTTCTTGATCCACACGACCTCCTTAGCCGCTTCTGAAGCAGCTATATCTTCAGCTTCTGTCGTTGAATCTGTTGTTGTCTCCTGCTTGGAACTCTTCCAAGATACTGCCCCACCATTTAAGGTGAATACAAACCCTGACTGTGACTTGCAGTCATCTTTGTCACTTTGAAAGCTGGCATCAGTGAACCCTTTCACTGTTAGCTCATCAACCCCACCATAGACCAGAAACACATCCTTAGTTCTTTTTAAGTACTTAAGGATAGTCTTGATTGCCGTCCAGTGACCCTCTCCAGGGTCCGACTGGTATCTGCTCGTAATGCTTAAAGCATATGAGACATCTGGTCTCGTACATATCATGGAATACTTGATGGATCCAATAGCCGAAGCGTATGGAATTCCACTCATGCGATCCTTCTCAGCCTGTGACTTAGAACACATGGCCTTTGAAAGATGTACCCCATGACTGACGGGAAGAAAACCCTTTTTCGACCCTTCCATGCTAAACCTCTTTAGCATCTTGTCAATATACGTGGATTGAGATAAACCTAGCAGCCTGTTTGATCTATCTCTATAGATTTTTATACCAAGTATAAAGGCCGCCTCTCCCAAATCCTTCATGGTGAAGCTTTTTGAAAGCCGCTCTTTCGTTGTTTGTAATGTGGGGATGTCATTTCCTATTAACAATATGTCATCTACATAAAGTAATAGGAAGACGACATTACTCCCACTAACCTTCTTGTAAACACAAGGTTCATCCTCGTTCTTGATAAAACAGTTACTCTTAACGACTTCATCAAAACGAATATTCCAACTCCTTGATGCTTGCTTTAGCCCATATATCGACCTTTGAAGTTTGCATACCATATGCTCCTGATCTTTGATTTCAAAGCCTTCAGGTTGTGTCATGTACACATCCTCCTTCAAGAACCCATTCAAGAAGGCGGTCTTGACTTCCATTTGCCAAATTTCATAGTCGTGATATGCCGCTATTGCAAGCATGATCCTAATAGATTTGATCATGGCAACAGGTGAGAAAGTCTCATCATAGTCAACTCCTTGTCTTTGACGATACCCTTTCGCAACCAACCTAGCTTTGTAGGTCTAAACATTGCCATCTGCATCAGTCTTTCTTTTAAAGACCCATTTGTTACCAATAGGAACTATTCCTTGCGGTTTAGGAACCAAGGTCCATACCTTGTTTTGATACATCGAATCCATTTCAGATTCCATGGCTTCAAGCCATCTAGAAGAGTCAACATCCTTGACTGCCTCTTCGTAGTTACTTGGTTCATCATCCTCGACGGTTTGCTGATTCTCAATCACAAACCCATACTTCTCAGGTGGATGGATTCCCCTCGTTGACCTACGGAGTTGTGTGTTTACTTCTCCATTGGAGAACGTCGCCTGCGGAGCAGACTTGGGTTCCTTAATCTGTTCATGTGGTTCTTGAACTTCTTCAAGATCAATCTTACTCCCACTGGCTCCTTGAGAGATCAAATCCTTCTCAAGGAACTCAGCATTCTTTGACACAAACAGTTTGTGTTCATCCATGGAGTAAAAGTAGTATCCCTTAGTACCTTTGGGATACCCCACAAATAGACATTTAGTACTCTTAGCACTAAGCTTGTCTGATGCCAACGCTTTGACATAAGCTGGCGATCCTCATACCCTGAGGTAACTCAGGTTGGGTCTCTTACCATTCCATATCTCATATGGTGTGGTCTGAACAGATTTAGACGGTACCCTATTTAGAAGGTATGCCGCTGTGTCTAGGGCATATCCCCAAAACGATTTTGGAAGTTGAGTCTCACTCATCATAGACCTGACCATGTCTAACAAGGTCCTGTTTCTCTTTCGGAGACACCATTTTGGTGTGGTGTGTAAGGTGTAGTAAACTGCGAGAGAATTCCATTTTCTCTCAGATAATCCTGAAACTCATGGCTCAGATATTCACCACCACGATCTGATCGTAATGTCTTAATTATCTTGCCACGCTGTTTCTCTACTTCATTCCTAAACTCCTTGAACTTTTCAAAGGCTTCATATTTATATCTCATTAAGTACACGTACCCAAATCTTGATTTGTCATCAGTAAAGGTAATGAAATAGGAGTATCCTCCTCTAGCCTCTATAGACATTGGCCCACAAACATCAGTGTGAATGAGTTCTAATAACTCACTAGCCCTATGACTCTCAAGCCCTTTGGGCTTGTGACAAGTCATTTTCCCAGCTAGACAAGATTCACATTGTCCATAGGATTCCAAATCCATGGAATCTAGGTATCCATCTGCATGCATCCTAGACAATCTTGTTTCGTGTATGTGCCCTAGTCTACAATGCCAAAGATAAGATTGATTATCTATCCTAGGTCGTTTCACAGCTACATTGAGCACTTCAGTTCCCATTTCCAGAACATACAATCCATTTATTAATGAAGCAGTACCATAAACAATATCATTCAAAATGATAGAAAATGTACCATTCTTAATACTAAAAGTAAAACCATCTTGTTCTAAACAAGAAATGGAAATAATCACCCATTATTAGGTGTGCGGTTCGATTCCCTGTAATGTCCAAAAAGAAATAGAAATAATGTTTCTAGAAATGTTCGGAACATAAAGACAATTATTCAAATGCAATAAAAGGCTCGTAGGCAAAATAAGGTCGGCATCTCCAACAGAATGAGCAGCAACCCTTGCTCCATTGCCAACGCGAAGATCTGCCTCGTTTCTCTCCAATCTCCTTGGGCTCCTAAGCACCTGCAACATATTGCAGATATGAGAACCACAACCGGTATCCAATACCCATGAAGTCGGATTAGCACAAGAATAATTTATCTCAATCATGAAATTACCTGAGGCAGAAGCATCACCATGCTTCTTGTCATTCACACTCTTCAGGTAGTCTGGACAATTCCTCTTCCAATGGCCTTTCTTGCCACAACGGAAGCACTCAACATCGCCTTTGTCCTTGGATGCTTTCTTACCCTTCTTGTTGCCCTTCTTCTTCTTGGATTTTCCTTTGGGCTTAAGGGAGTCACCTTTAGCAGGCTCCTTACCCTTACCCTTACCCTTGGCCTTGCTAGGTCCACCAATCAGAAGAGCTTGTGTCCTATCCTTCTTGATAGACACTTCAGCAGTTGTTAACATACTTAACAATTTAGGCAAGCTCACAAGCATCCCATGCATGTTATAATTCATTATGAATTGACTGAAGAAAGGTGGAAGTGAGGCCAGGACTAAGTCATTACTCAGTTCGGCATCCATCAAGAAGCCTAGATTTCCTAGCTTCTCAATCAGCCCGATTATCTTAAGAACATGACTGCTAACAGACATGTTCTCAGACATCCTGCAAGAGAACAGTTCTCTAGAGGCCTCATACCTCTCATGCCTGCCTTTAACGTTATACAACTCCTTGAGATGTAAGACAATAGAGGGAGCATCCATATGCTCATGCTGCTTTTGCAGTTCAGGCGACATGGATGCCAACATGATGCATACTACCATCGTATTGTCATCCATGTGTTGTTTGTGGGCCTCGAAATCATATTCCGCGAACCCATCTTCCCCTTCCCTAGGAGCTACGGGTAATGCACCATCAAGAACGTAGGCAATCTTTTCGGCCCTAAGAACAATTCTCAGGTTCCGATACCAGTCCATAAAGTTTGAACCGGTCAGTTTATTGGTATCAAGTATTGAGCGCAGTGACAGTGGATTAGTCATACTAAAAACTGAAAAAAAAATGTAAAGAAAGATTAATTAATATATTGTCGTGTTACAATTTATTAAAGACTTTAAATAAATTGCCCCTCCCACTATTTTATCTAAGTCAATGACCCTTACCATTTGACTTAGGGTTAATCTAATTTTAGATTTTACCTTGGTGAGAGGAAGAGTGCGATTATTTATTTTAACCCTCGTCTGAGACCGCAAGATTAATTTAAATAATGGGTTGATCCTAATCAACAGTATCTCATACCCTCTCTTAACATTAGGTTGACAACTCCTTGTCACTTAGTGGTGCATCTCATGCAACCAACCTAGCATTATTACCCTAAGCCCATAAGCCCGGCTGGGTCTGCAACTTATGCCTCAGTTAAGCATTAACCAGCACCCTAAGTGTCTAACACTTCTAATACTACTCTTACTCAACGAAACAGTGGGTCCCAACTGAGTTGTGGAGCACCACTATGTAGAGGAGGTTCGAGTAATATTAGTGGTGGGAGGTAATCATATGCTTAATAATTTATTCTTTTTAAGGGTTCTTTTTATTTAGGGATTTTATTAGGTCTCATCAAACGCATTAATATATTATCATGCTAGTCGTAACCTATGTCATACATCTATCGGTTTAGACTAGTCGAATTGGACATGCATAATAATCATACAAACGCGATTTGTCCAATTCATGCATACTAGACGTCATAAGCAATAAAGCATACATATCGTGATGCACTATCTCATGCATGCTAGTCGTACAAAACATACATGCAAATAAAACAATTT